>NC_140082.1:13892642-14051261 GCF_964194135.1 Talpa europaea | reverse complement strand
CCCGGATGGGGAAATGGCGTGGACACTGAGAGGAGGCGGAGGCCGGGCCAGAGCGGCCCGGGGCGGGTGGGCGGGAAGGGGGCGGGGCCCTGGGGCGGAGCCACCCGGGCGGCGCGGGTTCTCAGGTGAGCGCTCGGCGGCCGAGGCGGGCCGGCCGGCTCCTGGGGCTCCCGGGCGGAAGCCGCGGGGGCTGTGGGGGCGTAGGCGGGCCGTCCGGAAGAGGCGCGGGAGCCCCAGCCAGGGTCCGGCCCTCGGGCCCCGGGCCTGGCGCGGGAAAGGGCTGTGGAGCTGCGGGTGAGTGGACCTGCACGTCCGGGCCCGGGTTTGGGGAGCGTGAGGAATGGGGCCGCGACCCTGGTTCGAGTCCTGACCCCACCCCCATTCGGCTGTGTGACCAAGTTCAGTTCCTCTCTGAGCCTCAGTGGCCTCGGCTGTGAAATGAAAGAGAGGGAGGAAGCAATCACTAGGAGTTTGTATATAGATGAAGATTCGGAAGCGAACCTCTGCCCTCCAATTTATACTCATCTTGCACTGGATATTGACGGCAAAGCGTGACCGGTGGGAGTCCCTCTCTGTATGAGTGACCTTGGGCATGTCCCTTGGCTGGCCTTCACTTTCCTCATCTAAAAAAAATGAGTGCGCTCACCTTTTTTAAGATCTCTTTGATATTTGGCTGTTTTGATTTAGAGTCTAGGTAACTAGTGCCCCGCTCGCTGTAAGTTTCCCTTTGGGGTGTAATAGAGCATCTTTTTGGCAGTTAGCTTCCATCCTGAGTGAGTGATTTCATGCAAGTGTGGGTGCCACCTCTCAGCTGATTAACACCAGTGTTTTCACTGACCTGAAATCATAAAGCATTTATAGGGAAAAATCTGATGTTCCAGTCTTTTTGTTTGTATTTCAATGACAGGGAGGCAAGATGACTTCTCTCCCCCAAGCTTGGAACAGCTGAAGGAAACCACGGAGCAAGATGAGAACAACAAAGGTCTACAAACTTGTCATCCACAAGAAGGGCTTTGGGGGCAGTGGTCAGTATTGATTGGTCTTTGGGGGTTGTGTAAATTGGCTGAGTTTCTGGTGTGTCCAGTGCCTTGAAAATTACACCCTGACTCATGTGACTTTCAGAAGCTAGACAGACTACTTAACTGAGTGAAGCAGCAAATAAAATACAGTAATTGGGAGGGCAGTAGGGCCAGAGAGCACAGGCTCCTTCTGAAAAGCATTTCCTTTCTGAGTTTTAAGAAACGTTATGAATATTGCCAGTTTACTATTGGTGTGTTGTAGTTTTGCTACATGTTTTCTGATTAAAATTCCAGCCTGCACTAGTTTGGCAGATAAGAGAAACTTAGATTTAGTGAGCGAGAAGGCGTAGATGTACGTGAGACAGGTATGATCAAAGAGTGAACCTTTGCCTGGCTCCAAGGCATAGTGAGAAGGGGCAGGACACAGCTTGTTGTCTTGCATTAAACTAGAATCTGGAGTATCAGCTCTGCTGCTAACTTTCCCTGGGACCTCTAGCATACCCCCATCTACAAATTCAAGTGCTATAAAATAGTTTCTCTTAGCATCTGGCAAGCACTTAGTCATGTGATTTCCTTTTCTTTTGTAAAGGAATAATTTCCTCTTCTGTTCTAACAACCAGAAATTGGAATTAGCAACACTACAAGTCTTTTTAAAATTGTATTTTAGCATGTATTTGCTCCTGTGACATGTATGTATAAGTCTTACCAGGGAAAGGACTGCCCAAAAGGGAAAACAATAGTTTCTATATCATAAGGTGTTGCATGGATTAAGTAAGATGATGTATGTAGTCTTTAGCAAAGAACTAGGCTGGTTTGTGCTGTGCAATAAATGTAGCCATTATAATTAAGGAACAAGGCTATATCAGTGATTGCTATATTTGAAACACAATTTCTGCTAAAACAGCAGTCTGTTGGTGACACTATACTTTGTATGCAGTTAATGCTCCCTAAACAGTTTGGAGTAGAATGAATGAATAATAGAGGTAACTTTTGACAGAGGAAAAGATATAAGGCTACAGTATATACAGTTGTTTATAATGTATGCAAATTTCTTGTACATGTGTACAAGACAGGTAGCTACGTGCTGTACCTTCCTGAAAGACTATAAATAAGAACGCACCCAACAAAATTAGGTGCATACCTGCCCCATATATAGATTATGAGTGCAGCAAGGTCCTTGGTCTCTGAAAAGCTTTTAGCTTGATGAGAAATGTGCAAAAAAGAAATGATAAAGCAGAATAGAATCCATGCTCAGATTGCTCATTTTAGGTTATTGAGGTTTGGGGAGAATTTTATAGAGGATTTGGCATAAAGCTCTCAATGGAAAAATATACCAAATAAATTTTGGGATTAACCCAGTGCTTTGTTTAACTACACTAAATTTTTTTTAAAGATTTATTTATTTATGCATACAAGAGCTGGGGTGCAGACCAGAGATGCAGGGGGTAAGAGGATTCACCAGAGACAGAGTGGGGAGCAGAACAGGCAGATTGACTGAAACATACTGCCAAGGGGAGCAGCAGGTGAGACAGAGGTTTTCTGCGCCATGTGGTTCATGTCCCTGGCTGGGGATCGAACTCGTGCTGCAGTGGCTGTGGATAGCTTCATAGTGCTGCATCTTAATCCCTTGTGCCACCAGGGAGGCCCCTTGACTAAATTTTTGTGGGGTCTGATTGCATTTGAAATCTGCTTATACTTATTTGTCATGGTTTTAGCATAATTAAAGGCCATTTCTTGCCCCCAAAATTGAAACAGAAAACACCATTCCACCTTTATGATTCTGAATTTATTATATTTGTGAGTTCTTCCCAACTCCCATTGGGAGGTAGAGTAGATAAACTTAGGAAATCATGTCTTTGCTATGGGGTCTTATTGGATCCTAATGTGAACTGATATCTGACGTTTTCCCCTGATCGGGTGCTGCCCTCCAAAGTCTATTGCATTTTATTTGCCTTGATTTTTTATGACATGTGAGAAGTGGTGGGTTTTAGGAGGAGGAACCTGGACTAGTAATGAGTCCTGGGTGGGCTATTTATTACCAGCTGTGCACCCTTAGGGAAGTCACCTCATTGCTATTGAGGTTTTTTCCTCTCTACACCATGATCCAGTAGATCCAGAGACTTAATGTGAGGGTCATATTAAGACAGTATTTGGGGAATATTTTTGAATCAGGTTGTGCTAAATCTGTGGAACCCAGGCTGTTCTTTGTATATGCCACACACATGATTTTTTTTAAAGATTTATATATTTATGCATATAAGAACTAGGGTATAAGCCAGAGGTGCGGGGAGGTGAGAGGATTCACCAGAGAAAGTACTGAGCAGAACCGGCAGATGTACTAAAATACACTGCTGAGGGGAGCAGCGGCTGGGGCAGGAGAGGTCTGTTGTGCTTTGTGGCTTGCTTCTTGGCTGGCAGAGGATCGAACTTGTGCTGCAGTGGCTGGTGATAGCTTGATGGTGCTGTCTTTAACCCCTGTACCACCAGGGAGGCCCCACACATGATATTTGAGGGAGTAAGGAACTCTCAGAGGCCTAATTCCAGGAGAGCAAGGGCTGTTTTTCCCTGGGCACAGTGGGCTCTGGGAGACAAGGGTACCAGAATGCTGTCATGCTGTCCCACTTAGCTGCCCACCAGCAAATTTAGTTGATCCATTAGTTGAAATGGAATGTCATTTGTGAGATGAAGTAGTAATACCAACCTGCTGGGGCCGGAAGGACCCAGGGTGAAAACACAGCAACCTGTTACCCAAATGAATGTGCTTTCTGCTTAAGGTTGCTGAATTGTTTTTCAGATGATGAGCTAGTCGTGAATCCCAAAGTGTTTCCTCACATCAAACTTGGAGATATTGTGGAGATTGCTCATCCTAACGATGAATACAGGTGAGCCTCTCACTTGATTCAGGGGAACTAACTGAGCAGCCTGCTGTTTCCAAATGATTTTTTGCCTAAGGGGCAAAAGAGACTTTTGCCTGTGGATGAAAATGCTTCAGCCCTATTGGATTGATAAGCCAATAATTTGTTTTTAAAGTAGTCCATCCTTTCTGTTTCCAAAACAGAGAGGACAACTCTGAAAAGTTCTGTAGCATTTATTCATTTCCTTGAGCACAAGTACAGAGTTTCTTTGTTTCTAAAGGAAGCTTTTTCCCATTGCTGTGCTATAGTTACAGTGTGTCCAGAAATGGATTTGTCTCTTTAGGGGGCAAAGAAAGCTGGTTAGTTACTGCCTAGTTTCCCATGGCTTTTTTGCTTTATTTTCCAGCCCTCTGCTTTTGCAAGTCAAGTCACTTAAGGAAGATTTACAGAAAGGTAAGAATTTCATGTGGCTTCTCTGAGATGTTTGCCCCTTACTGTCCCAGAAACTGCAAGAAATCTCTTCTCATGCTCTTAGGGAATAAGGATACACTTATACTTCTCTCCTTCTTTAATTGTGTTAACTCTTTAAAAATGGTCAGATAACAAAACTGTCAAGGCATCTCATTTGTCAGCATCTTGAGAGTGCTGAAATAACTATATTTAGGTTTAGGATAAAGATATCTGAAAAGGTAAAGCTTTACACTTAACTCCAAAAAAATTATTGCCAAAAAGTGCTTTCCTATGTATATTTTCCCCCCAAAATTTGTTAAGTGCCTATTGAGGATGGGGTGAGGAAGGGACACATTGATCATGGCCTACCACATGTGCAGGGCACGGGGACCTTTTTGTCATCTCTCTTTATCTTTCCACAAACTTTTTTTTTCTTTGCATAGAAGGACTGGGGTATAGACCAGAGGTGTGGAGGTGAGAGGATTCACCAGAAACTGAGTGGGGAGCAGGCAGATGGATTTACTGAAATATACTGTTAATATGTGGGTTACCTCCCTGGCCAGGGTTCAAACTAAGCCTTGATGGTGGTAGTGCTGAGACATAACTTTAGGCCACTAGGGAGACACCCCACAAACTCTTGAGTGAATGAGGAAACAGTCTCTGTGACTAACTGACTTGCCTGAAGTCAGTAAGTGTGGGAGGCCCAGCTATGGTTCTACTACTCATTTGGATCCAATTCCTTTCTGTTTTTTCTTTAACAACTATGCCACGCCCATTATGGAACCAATAAGTTAACTGACAGCAAATAAGATAAATTCCTTAAATAGTATTTAAAATAAAGAAGACTTAATTTGCTCTAAAGGATTTTGATGTCCACTTTATATTTCAACTTGATGGATGAATACTATCTATAGCCTAGATCCTAAAAGTACCCAGACCCTAAAAGTACCCATTCCCTCATCTCATCTTCTGTTAAGTTTCTTACCAGACTTAAGGCCTTTTTGATGGCTAGGGGTTACGTCTTAGAGCTATCAACACTAAAGCCTAAGTTTGATCCCTGGCCAGGGAGCTAACCTACATATGGCGCAGCAGACCTCTCCTCTCTTGCCCGCTGTGTCCCTCTCTCAGCAGTGCATTTCAGTCAGTCTGCCTGTTCTGCTCCCCACTCTGCTCCCCACTCTGTCTCTGGTGAATCCTCTCACCCACCCGCACCTCTGGCCTACACCTCAGTTCTTCTATGCAAAAAAAAAAAAAAAAAAGTTTCTTACCAGACTTAAGAGCTCATTGAAAAGTGTGTTCCTTCCTTAATTACTCCCACTACTCTCAAATGAGAAAGGACCTCTTTCCTCTTCTGTGTTTTTATAACCCTTTGAAAGTTCTAATTTCTTCCTTTTCTCTCTATGTGTCTCTTTCCCTGTTTTCCTCTCCCATTTTTTCAATTGCTTAGGGTCAGGTCTTATTTCTTCTGAAAAGAGAACTCCAGATTTTAAGCTCTTGGAAAGCAGAGAATATGTCTTACCCATGGCAAATGATCAGTTGTATTACTTGCTGAATGTCTACGTATTTAGATTAGAATATATTTACCTGATTTTTCAGAATGTTACCTGATGCAGATTTCTTTTCTGTTCCAGAAACTATCAGTGTAGACCAGACTGTAACTCAAGTTTTTCGTCTAAGACCTTATCAAGATGTTTATGTGAATGTTGTAGACCCTAAGGTATTACTTTGTTCTGGACATGAATATCTTTTTTTTTTTTTTAATATTTTCTCTTGTCTCTGGCTTATCTTTTCATTTTCTTTTTCTTTTTTTTTTTTTTTTTTTAAAAAGATTCAGTTATTTATTTATTTATTTATACAAGCACTGGGTACAGTCAGAAGTGCGGGAGGGTGAGAGAACTCACCAGAGCCAGAGCAGGGAACAGAACAGGCAGACTGATGAAATACACTGCTGAGGGGAGCAGCGGGCGGCAGGAGAGGTTTGCGCACCATGTGGGACCCTTACCCGGTGGCCAGGGATCGAACCGGTGCTGCAGAGGCTGGGGGCAACTTCGCATCCCAGCGCTCAACCCCTGCGCCACCGGGGAGGCCCCCTGGACATGAATATCTTTTTGCAATGATTAGCACCCTTTCTCAAGATTAGGTCTCTAAGGAAATAATGAGTTACTTAAATACAGTGTTGGTCTATTAAATATGTGATCATATATAGGTAACTTCAGTTATAGGTAGTATGTAGGTTGCATTTAAGCCTCCCTCCCCCTTTTAAAGTACGTCTTTAAAAGATTTGGTATATATGTATTTATTGACGTTGTGTAGGGAAATAAAGCTCACAACTCAATATCATGTTTCTTTAGCAGAATCAGGATTACAGGACTGGTACTCTTTGTACTAACCCCTGGTACAGCTGCTATAGAATCTGCTGTAGACTTATCTATCCTTGAAAATGGTCCTTTGACAGGAAAAAATTCTGTTTGTTAGGGTTCAGCTTTCAAGTGGGCTTCTAATAGGTTATTTTTTTTTTAACCTAAAGATTTCTTTATGATGACTGGACTTTATTGTATAACTATGCGGGTGTGTCAAAGTAATGGAGAGAGATTTTTTTACTATCCTTTTTAGGATGTGACCCTTGACCTAGTGGAATTAACCTTTAAGGATCAGTATATTGGCCGAGGAGATATGTGGCGACTGAAGAAAAGTTTGGTAAGATTAAAAAAAAAAAGTATTATTTTTCCATTATATTAATAATCCATATTCATAAGTAGAGATTTAGAAGATTTAATGGACGAATAAAAGTTTCTAATTCTGTCATCTACAATTATTGCAAATACTTTGTATATCTTTCTTTCTCTTTTCATAAATATTTTTTGAGCTTTCTTTGTTTATGGTCACAATTTTTTACTTTACATTTTAGATTTGAATAGGAAATTATAATATTTTACCTTTGGTGGGGACTTTCATTTTCAGATTTTCACTTGTTCCTCACATCTCCTTGTGGAGAGGTATTTGTTTATAATTTCTAGATGTAATTTATAAACTATTTTCCTAATTTATAGGAAAAGTGAGATTAAGAATTTAGGTGATTTTGGATCTCCCTGGTGGCGCAGGGTTTAAGTCTCAGCACTGTGAAGCAATCCACAGCCACTGAGGCATGGGTTCAACCCCCAGCCAGGGAGCTGACCCACATGGCACAGCAAACCTCTCCTGTCTCACCTGCTGCTCCCCTCAGCAGTGTATTTCAGTAGATCTGCCTGTTCTGTTCCCCACTCTGTCTCTGGTGAATCCTCTCGCCCACCAGTTCTTGTATGCATGAATAAATAAAAACAAATCTTTAAAAAAAAGAATTTAAGTGATTACCCAAGTCAAGACAAGAAAGGTTGTACGTAAGCACTTGACACTGGCCTAGAATCAAGGTCTTGTTGCTTCTGGGTTAGACTACTTTTTGCTGTGCACTCCTCCAATTTTCCTTATTCATTTATTTTTTTCAGCATGAGCATTTTCCACTTAAAATGATCAGTTCATTAGAACTGTAAACTAGTACTGAAAATTTTCCATATAGGAGTTTTTGAGTATTACAAAATAACAAATTATAGGTGGAATTTCCATACACTCATTTTCATTTTTTATTTTATTTTTTTTAAGATTTATTTTATTTATACAAGAGCTGGGGTACAGGCCAGATGCGCAGGAGGGTGAGAGGATTCACCAAAGACAGAGCAGGGAGCAGAACAGGCAGAAAGACTGAAATACACTGCTGAGGGGAGCAGCAGACGAGCCAGGAGAGGTCTGCTCGCCATGTGGGTTGCTCCGAGGCTGGTGGGGATTGAACTGGCACTGCAGAGGCTGCGGACAGCTTCACGGTGCTGCACTCAACCAACTGTGCCACCAGGGAGACCCCATACACTCATTTTTAGGAAAAAAAATCTTTGTTCATTTTTTTTTTAAAGATTTATTTATTTTTTATTGATTTATGCATATAAGAACTGGGGTGTAGGTTAGAGGTGCAGGGGGTTGGGGTGTGAGAGGATTCACCAGAGACAGTGGGGAGCAGAGCAGGCAGATCTATTGAAATACACTGCTGAGGGGAGCAGCAGGCGAGACAGGAGAGGTCTGCTACGCCATGGGGTTACCTCCCTGGCTAGGGATTGAACTCATGCAGCAGTGGCTGGTGATAGCTTGATAGTGCCAAGATGTTAACCCTGTGCCACCAGGGAGGCCCTCTTTGTTCATTTTTTTATTTGGTGGGGAAGGGTTCCATTTTATAATGTGAGAAATAAATGTTTTATTTATAAGCGAGATATATAAAGGTAGGTGAAGGTAAGTATATTAGTGAAGTTGGACTCCTGTTCTTTACTATTGTCTGCACTTGCCAAGCTCTTGAGAATCTATTGTTCTTCCTGCCCAACAGGTTTCTCTATGGGACAAATTTGTGACTCCCATGTTAATTGAACTTTGGATTATTAGAAAAGATTAGAAAGTCAAGAGATGTTTGTGACTTTTTTTTATGGCCTTAATGTGTTGAATCTCTCTCTCTCTCTCTCTTCTCCTCTTAGGTCAGCACATGTGCCTATATCACACAGAAGGTGGAATTTGCTGGCATCAGGTAGATATTATATCACTTTTGACTTATTAGCAAGTAAATGGGGATAGGGTATAGTGCAGTAATGGGGCTATATTAGGCATTAGAGGCATATGGATTTTCATATAATAAAGTACACAGTAACTTAAAACTTTAGATTGTTGGAGTTAAAAGATTCAAATAAACAAAAATCCAAAATGCACTGTAGTATTCTTAAATGAGTGGAAGTTATTGAAGCCACCTAGTATTCTGGAACAAATGAGTTATAGACTTAACAATTTCACAACTGAAAAAAAGCCTTAGGTGACTATATTTAATGAAACCTCATTTTACGGATTAGGAAACAGATTTGGAGAGAAAAAATAGCACAAAGGTTCTGATTTGCTGCTTTTTAAATTATATTGTGTTGCTTATGATTTATTAAAATTATTTCTGTATTTCAGTTTATGAAGAATAGAGAAAAAAGGACTTTTTGAAATCCCTCTTAAATTAAAAAAGCCCAGCAGTTACATAGTGAAGTCTTTAAGCAGCACTAAATAGTATATAATGAGACATAAATCCTTCTTCTGAGAAAAAACTTGTGTTATTCCTGAAATTTACTATATCAACGCAAGCATATTTACACCTGCTTGACTCACTTTTAGTGACACTGATAGTGGCTGGTGGGCTCCAGTGATGCAGTGTAGACCCCCATTATGAAGTTCTCTATCAACTTCTCACCTAGTGAGAGAGTGATAATTGTTGCAGGAGTGTGGTAATTTTCTAGGTCAGCCATCTCATCTACATTTATTAGCCAAAATCTTCATAAAGAACTTTCTCATTAGCAACAAGGGTCATTTACATTGAATGATTGATTCTGAAAGGATTAGTTTTTTTTTTTCCCCCCCTAAAGGGATTTTTAAAAAGATGTTGTAGGGTCAAAATTCTTTAGGAAAAAAAATAGTCTTAGCAACTAAAGCACAATACAAGAAGGAACCTAAGTCTTGAGCAGAACAAGAAATGCAATTAGGTTCATATCTTCTACTAAAAGCTAGTCTCTCTGAGGTGGCAGGCCTGAATCAGGAAATCTGTATATCCTGCTGCTGCAATGCCAGTGATTAACAGGAAAGTGTGTGTTGAAGAGATCAGGGGATCTTGGAGTCTATTCATCTGAAAATGAATTGTTTGCTTTAAAATCTCTTTCTGTAAAGGACCATAGTAAATATATTAGACTTCGGGTCATGTGGGTCTCAGGTCTTTCTTGCAAATTATTGTCAGTTCCTGTAGAAATCATTCTTAGTTGTGAACCTTGCAAAAACAGGAGATGGGCTGGATTTGGCCTCCAGTCTATAGTTCACCCTAAACCTTCTTTCCTTCTTAAATTCTTTTTTTATAAAGATTTATTTTATTTATTTATGCATATAAGAACTGGGGTGTAGTCCAGAGGTGCTGGTACTGGCGGGGGGGGGGGGGTGTGTGTGTGAAAGGATTCACCAGATACACAGTGGGGAGCAGAACAGGTGCATCTACTGAAATATACTGCTGAGGGGAGCAGCCGGCGAGCCAGGAGAGGTCTGTTGGGCTATGCGGTCAGCTCCCTGGCTGGGGATCTAACTCATGCTGCAGTGGCTGTCAATGGTATCATAGTGCTGAGACTTAACCCCTTGTGCCACCAGGGAGGCCCTCCTTAAATTCTTTCTGTATGTCACTACTCTTAGATACAAAAGCATTAGATGGAGACTGAAAACCCTGAGATGATACAGATGTCCTAATAATATACTGCCCCTAGAGGCGTTGCAGATGTGGCTGCTGTGCCACATGTGTGTCATTAGGTGGCAGAGAGAAGAGAGGCTTGTCTATGTCCAGCGTTCTGACCTGTGAACCTTTGGATGAGTGACAGTCCGACATTGGGGAAAAAAAATATGTCCTAATATTTTGCTCATTCATGGTTAAATGTAAGCCACACAGTTGTCTGCCATTTATAATCTTCCTATACAGAATCAAAGGTCACTTTTTTTTGCTAATTACCTGAAGGCACACAAATTAAGAAAAAAAAAAAAAGATGCTATGGATCTCATACAGGGAAAAATGGTAATTGTGTAACTAGAAGTTGTTATTATTAAAGAATTTCTTTATAAGTTAGCCTTTTAAACTGGTAATGTAGTAAAAAGTTAAGGGTATATGAAAGAATTTCACTACTTTGGGTCCCTGCCTTTGAAATAGTCTCTTTTCTTAAAAGATTAACATTTGATTTTCTTTGAATCATCTCACCTCTCCCACCCACCCCCCGCACCTCTGGCTTATACCCCAGTTCTTGTATGTATGAATAAATAAATCCTTAAAAAAATGAATGAGTGGTTTCACCAGAGACAGAGTGGGGAACAGAACAGGTAGACTGACTGAAATACACTGCTGAGGGGAGCAGCGGGCAAGACAGGAGAGGTCTGCTGCGTCATATGGATAGCTGTCTTGGCAGCCAGGGATCGAACTTGTGCTGCAGAGGCTGTGGATAGCTTCACAGTGCTGTACTTAACCCCTTGTGCCACTAGGGACTACCCTAAATAAATAAATCATTAATTCCAAAGGGCACCTGCATCCCTATGTTTATAGCAGCACTATTTACAATAGCTAAGCTATGGAAACAACCCAACTGCCCAAAAATAGATGACTGGATCAAGAAGATGTGGTACATATACACCATGGAATATTACTCAGCAATCAAAAAAAGATAAACACATGCAGTTTGCAGCAACATGGATGGAGCTAGAAGGGATCATGCTCAGCAAAATAAGTCAGAAAGAAAAAGAAAAATACCGGATGGTCTCGCTCATAGCAGGAATTTAGAAAACCTAAATAAGGGACCAGGAAAAAGACTAATTAATACAAAGTGAAAATCAAAATCAACAAGCCGCTATAAACCAGAGACTCACGACGGGGGTGGGGGGGGGGGAAAGGGGAGAGGAAAGACTAGGGTCAAAATAAGGGGGGTATGTAATTGTATGGGGAATATAACCAAAATGAAAATGCATACATTGTGCAAAAATGAAAAATGATGTAAGAATTACATAAAATAAAATATTAATTAAAAAAACAAAATGTAAAAGAAAAAAAAACTTTAAAAAAAAATCTTGGGCCTCCCTGGTGGCGCAAGGGGTTAAGCACTGCACTATGAAGCAATCTAAAGCACAAGTTTAATACCTGGCTGCCCAGAAAATTTAGCATATCATTTCAGAGGATTCATGGATTTCCTGAAGCCTACCCTTAGACCTAAATGTCATTTGTGAACTCCTGGATTAAGAGTTCCTGTTGTACAAACTCAGTATGCTCTCTGGATATCTTACCTGGCTGGGTCTTTTGGGTGTAAGGTATTTTTTTTTCTTTTTTTTTTAAGATTTATTTATACAGGCACTGGGTACAGTCAGAAGCGCGGGAGGGTGAGAGAATTCACTAGAGCCAGAGTGGGGAACAGAACAGACAGACTGACGAAGTACACTGCGGAGGGGAGCAGCTGGGCGCGGCAGGAGAGTGGAACTCTTGCTGTGGGCAGAGGCTGCGGGCAGCTTCGCAGCCCAGCGCTCAACCGCTGCCCACCAGGGAGTCCCTTTTTCTTTTCTTTTTTTTTAAAGCATTTGTAGGGCCTCCCTGGTGGCGCAGTGGGTTAAGCACAGCACTATGAAGCAATCGGAAGCCTCTGCAGCACAAGTTTGATCCCCAGCCTTCCAGGGAGCAACCCACATGGCAAAGCAGACCTCTCCTGTCTCTCTGCCTGCTCCCCTCAGCAGTGTATTTCAGTCAGTCTGCCTGTTCTGTTCCCCACTCTGTCTCTGGTGAATCATCTCACCCCCTGCATCTCTGGCCTGTGCCCCAGCTCTTGTATGCATAAATAAATAAATCTTTAAAAAAAAAAAAGCATTTGTAGATTTATAGAGATTGAGCAAATAGTACAGAGTTCCCTTATATCCCTCTTCCAATTTCCCTCACTATTAGCATTTTGATTTTGTGTGGTTCATTTGTTGTAATTCATTAACCCATATTGACACATTATTAACTAAGTCCATAGTTTTTGTTAGGGTTCATGCTTTATGTTGTATATCTCTCTATATTTTTATTTATATACTTTTCACAGTGTTATTCATTCTCCTCTCAGGTGTAATCCCCATAAAATTACCACCACTGAGACATCTGTGAACCATTACCATAATCTCTTGTGCTCTTCCCTCATGTTTTGGTCCCTCTCCTTCTCCCTCCCCAGCTGAATGTCTCTGATTTATTGTTTGCCTGCTGTTCCCTGCCCCCCCCACCACCCCATCCCTTGTTTGTTTTCCCTATGTTCCTTCTATACTTGAAACCATGCCATGTTCTCCTATTTCCTTCTGACTTATTATACTAAGCATAATGCCTTCCAGCTCCATCCATGTTGCTGCAAATGACATGAGTTTATCTTTTTTGATTGCTGAATAATAGTCCATTGTGTTGATATACCATATCTTCTTGATCCAATCATATGTTTTGAGGCATTTAGGTTGTCTCCATATCTTCGCTATTTTTTTTAAAGGTTTATTTTTACTATTTAAACATATAAAAACTGGGGTGTAGGTCAGAGATGCAAGGATGAGAAGATTCACCAGAGACAGAGTGGGGAGCAGAACAGGCAGATTGACTGAAATACACCACCGAGGGGAGTAGCAGGCGAGACAGGAGAGGTCTGCTGCACCATATGTGGGTTAGCTCCCTGGCCGGAGATCGAACTCAGATCCTCTCTGTGGTAGCACTGAGACTTCAATTCCTGTGCCACCAGGGAGACCCTATCTTAGCTATCGTAAATAGTGCTCCATCTTTTGGGTATAAGTAACAGAGTAGAGCAAAGCATCCAGAAGTCACTCCCATTTCTTCTTGGTTTTTGTAAGACTTGTAATAACGTGTGTGTGTGTGTGTGTGTGTGTGTGTATCCTTTCAGGGCACAGGCTGGTGAGCTGTGGGTCAAGAATGAGAAGGTCATGTGTGGTTACATCAGTGAAGATACCAGGGTAAGATTTATGAAATGCTTTTTTGGTTTTGTTCTCCCATACCATAATGTCTAAGTCCTGAAATTAAAAAAAAACAGAACAAAACACAAAAAACCCCAGAGAAATAAGCAAAATATTGATAATCTCATGATTGCTACTATCTGCCCAGTAGGTAATATTGTCAGGGACCCCCCCCCCCCCAATTCTAATCTTTCACAGTTGGATCTTTCCAGTTTGGGGTTGATCTTCATTTTCTGCTCATATTTAATCAGAAGATGTAGAGATAATGTGTAGCTTGCAGGCTCCTAAGCCCACTAATACATTATAAAAGTGGAAGATTGTCTTAGTGCTCATGAAGAGAAATCTTTGCAAAGGAATCTCCTCCTTCCAAACTCTGTTCTGACTGGAAAAATCCAAGCCTAGCCACTGTGAAACATCACCCATGCTGATGAAACCACCTCTTTGCTCTTCCTTGTTCCCATCTCTCTCCCTCCTTTGACAGCAGTGGTTCTCAACTGGAGGAGATTTTTTGCCTCCCTAGGGAACTTTGGCAATGTCTGGAGACACTTTTTGTTGTCACAACTGGGTTGTGTGGAGGATGCTGCTAAACATGTTGCAATTTTTAGCACAGTCTCTAGAGCAAAGAATTATCTGGCCCCAGATGCCAGTAATGTCGTGGGGGGTTGTTGTGTGTACATTGTGGGATGTTTAGCAGCATCTCTGGCTTCTACTCAGTAGATGCCAGTAGCAGCCTCCACCCACTACCCTCCAAGTCATGAAAACCCAAAATATCTGCAGATATTATCTACTGTCCCCGGGTGAGAACCAGTTCCCTTTAAAGGTAGCCACTAAGTACATATTTTATCTTTGAAGTATCCTGTTGTTTGCATTATGTTAATGCATATATATTTTTTATTCTAAACACTATTTTTTGTTTATTTTTGTACTTTGTTAAAATGAAATAAAAATGTAGGTAGCTTTTTTTTTTTTCCAAATATATCACTTCTTTTTTTTTTTTAAGATTTATTTGTTTACACAAGAACTGGGGTATAGGCCAGATGTACGGGCGGGTGAGAGGATTCATCAGAGACAGAACGGGGAACAGAACAGGCAGACGGACGAAATACACTGTTGAGGGGAGCAGCGGGCGAGACAGGAGAGGTCTACTGCACCATATGGGTTTCTCCCTGGCCGGCTGGGATGTAACCCTCACTGCAGAGTCTGTGGGTAGCTTTATAGTGCGGTGCTCAACCACCTGAGCCACCAGGGAGGCCACTATGTAGCCTTTTTTAGCTGACTTTTTTTGGTAACCAATGATACATGTTTTATTTTATTTATTTTTAAAGATTTGTTTTTATTTATTTATGCATGCTAGAACTGGGGCATAGGTCAAAGGTGCGGGGGTGAGAGAATTCACCAGAGACAGAGTGGGGAGCAGAAAAGGCAGATCTACCGAAATACAGATCTACTGAGGGAAGCAGCTGGTGACACAGGAGAGGTCTGCTGTGCCATGTGGGTCAGCTCCCTAGCTGGGGATCCAATTCATGCCCCAGTGGCTGGTGATAGCTTGATAGTGCTGAGACTTTTCCTCCTGTATCTCCAGGGAAGCCCTAATACATTTTTTGATCTATAATTAGTGTGTTTTCTGGGTAATACGTTATACTTTACATGATTATAAAATTGTTTCTCAATTTTAGGAAAATTTATATTCCTTGTAGAAATACATAAAATCATCGGTTGTTTTTTACTTTTTCCAGTATTTGGTATTAGATTTTAAAACATTTGCAACTGTAATGAGCATACATTTGTGAGGTGCACAGTATTTCAAGCAGAGGAAATAATTGTGAGAGGACATTGTAACAAAAGCATAAGTGATGAGTAGGGAGAATGATGTCCCTGAGGAGGTAGAAAGATTCCAGAGGGTCATGTAGGGCCTTGAAGGCTTTTGTAACTAGTTCAGAGTTTATTCTTATTCTTTCTTTCTTTATTTTTTTTTTAAATTTTTGTTTACTTTTACATAGAACTGGAGTACAGGCCAGAGGTGTGAGGGTGAGAGTATTCACCAGAGACAGTGGGGAGCAGAGCAAGCAGATCTACTGAAATACACTGCTAAAGGGGAGCAGCAGGCCAGACAGGAGAGGTCTGCTGCACCATGTGGGTAGTTCCTTGGCCAGGGTTAGAACTCGTGTCTCAGTGGCTGGCGATAGCTTGATTGCACTGAGACTTTATTACCTGTTTCATCAATTAGTTTTCCAACCCACAAAGATTAGATTTAATAAATTTAAAGGAAAGGGAGTATGTATGACTGCAATTTATTTTTACATAGACAAATTAAGGTAGACTAATTGTTGCATGAAGGGATGTATAGATGGTGATAGGTAAATGACAAAGTAAATGTCAAGTATAGGATCTAGGTATTTAAATACAGAAAAAGTTCTAACTAGAATGTAAACTAACATTCTAGTTAAGTAGAATTAACATGAAGCTTTCAAAGTATCTTTGGAAGACATTCAAATATAACAAAAGATTGATTCGCTTAAGGAAAAATAGGAGGGCCTCCCTGGTGGCACAAGGGCTTAAGACGCAGCACTATGAAGCTATCCGTAGCCACTGCAGCACAAGTTAGTTCCCGGCCAGGGAGCTGACCCACATAGCCCAATAGACCTCTCCTGGCTGGCTGGCTGCTCCCCTCAGCAGTGTGTTTCAGTCAATCTGCCTGTTCTATTCCCCACTCTGTCTCTGGTGAATCCTCTCACCTCCCCACACCTCTGGCCTATACCCCAGTTCTTGTATGCATACATAAATAATTAACAATTTAAAAAAAAAAAGAACAAAAGGAAAGCAAACAGCCCATTTAAAAGTGAGCAAATGGGCCTCCCAGGTGGCGCAGAGGGTTGAGCACAGTGCTGTGAAGCTGTCCGCAGCCTCTGCAGTGCTCGTTCGATTACTGCCTGGCCATGGATATTCCCACATGGCGCTGCAGACCTCTCCTGTCTTGCCCACTGCTCCCCTTAGCAGTGTACTTCGGTCCTTCTGCCTGTTCTGCTCCCTACTCTGTCTCTGTTGAATTCTCTCACCCTGCCACGCCTCTGGCCTATACCCCAGTGCTTGTATAAATAAATAAATCTTTTTAAAAAAAAGTGAGCAAATGGTTTGAATAGACATTTTTCCAAAAAAGTATACAAATAGAATATATACAAGTGGCCAATAAATGCAAGAATAGATACTTAGCACTATTAGTCACGGGAGAAGTAAATCACGACCTTGATGAGATAACTTCAGACTCACTAATTTGGCTATAATCAAATTTAAATTTTTATAAAGAAAAATAGTGAGTGTTGGTGAAGATGTGGAGAAAGTGGAATCCTCTTATATCCCTGGTGGGAACGTAAAATGGTACAGCCATTGTGGTACGTTTTGGCAGCTCCTCAAAAGGTTAAACATTGAGGGCCTCCCCGGTGGCTCAGCGGTTGAGCGCTGGGTTGCGAAGCTGCCTGCAGCCTCTGCAGCGCCGGTTCGATCCCCGGCTGCTCCCCGGCCACCGGAGGAGGGTCCCACATGGCGCGCAGACCTCTCCTGCCGCCCGCTGCTCCCCTCAGCAGTGTACTTCGGTCCTTCGCCTGCTCTGCTCCCCGCTCTGGCTCTGGTGAATTCTCTCACCCTCCCGCGCTTCTGACTGTACCCAGTGCATGTATAAACAAAACAAACAAATAAATAAATAAATGCCTCTATAAAAAGGTTAAACATTGAATTACCGTGGGACTGCATTCTTAGGTGTATACCTGAGAGAATTGAAAATATTTATGTTCACACTGAAACTTATGTGACATACACATCTTTGTGGCAGTATTGTTCATAATAGCCAAAAAGATGATACTACCCAAAATGTTCATCAGCACATAAAGTAAAACCATACAATGGAATGTCATTTAATTTAAAAAAAAAAAAAAGGGATTGATTCATGCAACAAGTATGAAAGAAGCCAGTTATAAAAGAAGTGTTCACAGTGGATAAATCCATAGAGACAGAAAGTACATTTGTGGTTGCCAGGGGAGCAGGTAGAAGGAAGTAACTGCTAATGGGTATGTGGTTCCTTTTTGGAGTGGAAATATTCTGGCATTAGATAATGGTGATGACTGCATAACATTGTGAAATATGCTAAAAGTCCTTGAATTGTAGATGTTAAAATAGCAAGTTTTGTTATATGAATTTTATCCTAAAAAAAATTAAGCCACAAAAATGGAAGGGACCATGAGGAGGATAATTTAAATATAACAATAACTGACATTTCTATAGTTTCAGAGTAGAAAACATTTAAAGAAACTGTCAAGTCCATAACTAAAAATAATGCTTTATGTATTTATGTACATACTTTATAAATACAGAGTGTTACCCAGATCTAGAAATGTATCTTTTTAATCAACTTACAAAAATGGAGTTTTCGTACAATAAAACATTCATTTTAAATGTGTGGTTTGATGAATTTTGACAAATGTGTATACTACCACCACGATGGTCTAATATAGAACATTCACATTGCCTCAAATATTTCCCTCATCCCCCTTTGCAGCCAAAGGTCTGCTTTTATCTCTAGAAAAAAGTTTGCTAAAAGGTTAGCTTTAAAAAAAATATCAGCCTTTTTTTGGTGGTAGGCATGGTGTGGTAACATACATTTGGACATACACTGTACTAAAACATTTACAGTGCTATGAACCAGGGTTAGCTCAGTTTTAAAAAATTAACTTTTTAAATTACAAGATCATTGCTTGTTTGTTACAAAAAAAGATTTAGACCATATTTCTCTTCAATTCTCTGAAATGTTTCCCAATTTAAAGATAGGCAAAAAGAAGCAAAATCTCTCATAATGCTAATACCCAGAAATGATCACAGTTGACATATTAAGAGAGATATTTCCTCCACACATTTCTGTGTGTTCGAGAGTCGGAGCAAATTTATTGAGTGCCTTTTGTGCCCCAGAGACTTCTGTCTTTAAGGAATGTGGTCTCACATAAACCATTGGTGTGCCAGATGCTTATATTTTGCTTTCCATCAAACCTCTATGGAGCCTAGAGGCAGAAGGAATGATTGGGAAAGGACTTTGTGGTAAAGCACACAGCCTAGAAATCCACTTATACTTTTCTGGAAGGCATTCTGGGTACAGAGGTATACAATATGTGTCACAGTTTTTTAGACTGGCAACTCATCAGCTGGCACATACTAGGCCAGTATTTTGCATGTCTTTTTTTTTAATGATTTATTTATTTATGCATACAAGAGCTGAGGTGTAGGCCAGAGATGTACAGGAGGGTAAGAGGATTTACCAGAAACAGAGTGGGGAGCAGAACTGGCAGATCCACGGGAATGCATTGCTGAAGGGAGCAGCGGGAGAGACAGGGGAGGTCTGCTGCAACATGTGGGTTAACCCCTTGCGCCACCAGGGATGCCCAAGTGTTTTGCATGTCTTTATCCTCTACTAGAAGCTCCTCACCGCCCAACATGCCAGGGATGAAGCTTGCTTTTTGAAGTCCCTTGTCACAATTAGGAGAATTCTTCCATCAATGCGTGTGCGTGGAGGGGTACTTGGTGGTAAATGACCTGAAGTGTACCATGTCTATCATTTAAAAATGTGCAGTTTGGTAGTGTTCAGTCTCTGTACATTGTTGTCAAACATGTCCACAGAAGGTATATATCTTAAAAACAGAGAGTAAACACACACCTTTGCTTTTTTTTAAAAAATAGATAATTATTTTAAATCAATTAAGGTAAATAGCTTATGGTAACAGGAAACAATAACATGACAATTATAGCAACAGTTTCCATGTTACTAAATCAATTTCTAAAAGAGTGATAGGAGTTTTTACTTTTTTTTTTCCATCATTTTTTATTTAAATTTTATTTTTATATTCCCCATACAATTACAACCCCCTCATTTTGACCCCAAGCCCTCCTTTCCCCGCCCCCCACCCCCCAGGAGTTTTTCCTTTCATAGCCCCCTTTAGCTTAGCAAACATGAGGATTTCATATTCCTGTTGAACAGTTTCTATTTACTGTTCCATGTTTTTTAACACAGTTATATATTTTTTTTTATTTCAGGTGGTGTTCCGTTCTACATCGGCTATGGTTTACATATTTATTCAGATGAGCTGTGAAATGTGGGATTTTGATATTTATGGTACTGTTCTTAAGTGCTGGTTGTAACTCCACTGGGGAGAATTTTCTGGTTTCCCTTGCATTGGTATCATTTTACACTAAGCTCTTGACATTCTCTAAAAATGTGTCCTGGGATCTTTGCAAATCCTCAAATGCTGAAATTAATATAAATGTATGTATATAATGAATTCCATGAAATGCTGTATTCATGAAAAATTTAACTTATTGCATCTTTAATTTTTCTGTAAGTCCATATAGGATGAAAAAGAGTCTAAGCTAGAAACCAATATTTTTTTGCATACCTTTCATTTCTCTTCCTGTCACTCCTGGAAATCTCCATGTTTGTCTCATTTATTAGAATTATTATATAATGAGGAGAAAGCAGTGATGCTGCTGTGAGGTATGGATAGTGTGTCCAACATACCAGCCTCATGATGTGTGCAGTTCAAATTTTCATTTAGCAAAATTGCAAGTTAATTTTTGCTGTGGGTGATCAATAGCAGGAACTGCAAATGATAATTCAGTGAATGCCTAGGGTCTACCAGATCATCTTCTAGCAAAGTTTAAGCATCACCCTAAAATAATCATATTTAGAGGTCAGGTGGTTCTCTCATTCTGTTTTTTTTTTTTTTTTTAAGATTTATTTATTTATGCATGCAAGAACTGAGGTGTAAGCCAGAGGAGGAGGGGGTGAGAGGATTCACCAGAGAGAATGGGGAGCAGAACAGGTGGATCTACTGAAATACATTGCTGAGGGTAGCAGTGGGCGAGATAGGAGAGGTCTGCTGTGCCAAGTAGGTTTCTCCCTGGCCTGCTGGGGCTTGAACTTGTGCTACAGTGGCTGTTGACAGCTTGGTAGCGCTGTCTTTAACCCCTGTGCCACCAGGGAGGCCTGGTCCTCTCTCATTCTGAAGGTAGAACATGGTTTTTAATCACTAAAACTTTTTCAATCTTGGATTTTGCTTTGGAGTCATGGCCTCTTATAGTGGGTGAGGCTTTATCTCCTTTTTTTGTTTTTAAAGCTAAGGCTATTTTTTTTTTTTTATAGAGGCATGTTTTATTTATTTATTTATTTGTTCGTTTTGTTTTGTTTATACATGCACTGGGTACAGTCAGAAGCACGGGAGGGTGAGAGAATTCACCAGAGCCAGAGCGGGGAGCAGAGCAGGCAGAAGGACCGAAGTACACTGCTGAGGAGAGCAGCGGGCGGCAGGAGGGGTCTGCGCGCCATGTGGGACCCTCCTCCAGTGGCCGGGGAGCAGCCGGGGATGGAACCGGCGCTGCAGAGGCCGCGGGCAGCTTCGCAACCCAGCGCTCAACCGCTGCGCCACCGGGGAGGTCTGAGGCTTTATCTCCTTCTAAGATACAGAAGGATCTACCTTCTTTCTCACTGGTCCATTCCTTTTACTTCACTAAGAGAAGAAATTGTAAACAAGAAATAAAGATCGGGGCCTCCTCTGCTGGTGTAGGTGGTTGAGTGCAGCGCTGTGAAGCTGTCCGCAGCCTCTGCAGTGCAGGTTCCATCCCGGCTGGCTGGTGAGAATCCCACATGACGCGGCAGACCTCTCCTGCCTTGCCCACTGCTCCCCTCAGCAGTGTATTTCAGTCAGTCTGCCTGTTCTGTTCCCCGCCCTGTCTCTGGTGAATCCTCTCACCCTCCCACGTGTCTGACCGACCTGTATTCCAGTTCTTGTATGTATGAATAAATAAATCTTTAAAAAAAAAAAAGATCATTCTCATCTTCTCATTGTTTCTTTTCAGGAGATCTATATTTTGAGAAAGCTGTGAATGGTTTCCTTGCTGATCTCTTTACCAAGTGGAAGGTATGTTTCTTCTTGCACCAAATGTTATTGATCTAAATCTCAATCCATTACTTAATGCAGATTTTAAAAATACACTATTTCTATTGAGCTGTCTTTAATTGAGATATATTAGGTAAAGCCTAAATTGATGAAACTCATTTAAATTGCCTTAATAACCAGAACATGATAAAGGCCATTTATGAAAAAAACCACAGCTAGCGGTCAGACTCAATGGTAAAAGACTGAAAACTTTTCCCCTTAAATCCAGGAACAATAGAAGGATGTCTTCTTTTACCACTAGTGTTCAATATTCTAGCCAAAATAGCTACACAAGAAAAGAAAGTAGGAAGCATCCAATATTGTAAAAGAAGTAAAATTGTCTCTACTCACAGATGATATATCCTTTATGTAGAAAATCCTTAAAACCCACAAAGAAGACCTAATAAATGGACTCAAAAGTTTTAGGATGCAAAATTAATACATAAAATCAGTTGTTTTCAGCAACAATGAACAATTCAAGAAGGAAATTAAAAAATGAATTAATTTTTAAAAAGGAAATAATTCTTTTTACTGGAGCATCAGAGAGAGTAAGTTTTTTGGAGTAAAGTGTGCAAAATTCGTATACTAATACCTATGAACCATTGCTATAAGAAATTAATGAAGACCTAATTGAATGAAAATCCACCCATGGTGCTAAAAGACTTAATATTGTTAAAATGGTAGCACTACCCAAAGCAAATCATCACAAATGTATACACTCCCTGTCAAAATTTTGGCGACCCTTTTTTTTCCAGAAATGGAAAAGCTGATTCTAAAACTTATGTGGAATTGTAAGGCATCCTGAATAGCCAAAACAACCTTGAAAAAAATGAACAAAGAGGACTCTCACTTCCTAATTTTAAAACTTACTACAAAGCCAAAGCAGTCCAAACATTATGGTATTGGCATAAAGATAGATACACAGAATAAAATTGAGCATACAGAAATCAGCCCATGAGGGAAAGCACAGTCTCTTCAACAAATGGTTGAGACCACTGCATATTCATATACAAAAGAATGAATTTGGACCCTTACCTCACATCATATGCAAAAATGAACTCAAAATGAATCAAAGACCTAAATAGAAGAGCTATTTGAGGGCACATTATATGGTAGAAAAGAGCTGGAGTTTGTATGAAAGCAGGCTTGACTTCTGCTTTGATTAGCTTTTTTAATCTTTGAGAAGTTTTCTGTCTCTCTGTGTCTGTATTTCTTTATCTGTAAACTAGAGGTAATAATATTCCCTACTTTAAAAGATATTTTATTTTTTTAAAGATCTATTTATTTATGCATACAAGAGTTGGGTTATAGGCCAGGGGTGCGGTGGGGTGAGGGGATTCACCATAGACAGTGGGGAGCAGAACAGGGGATCTATTTAAACACCCTGCTGAGGGGAGGAGCAGGTGAGACAGGAGAGATCTTATCCTCCCTGGCTGGGGATCAAACTTTTGCTGCAGTAGCTATGGATTGCTTCATAGTGCTGATGTTTAATCCTTGCGTCAGTAGGGAGGCCCCTTTATAAGGTATTTTTAAGTCTCTTCATGTAGTCAGGTCTCAATAGGATCTAGGTCTCCTGGAATAGAAGTCCCATTTTCCTTTTTCAGCAATGTGGCAACAGTGACCTTCAACTCTGAAGGCTAAAGAAATATAATCAGATGCTTGACCTTAGAGAGCTTGCAGACCTAGGGAGATTGGATTTGTGTATCTGGAACAACAGCAAACCATGTGTTTTAGGGCTTGCTTTAGAATTTAGCTTGGAAGGTTGAGGAAGCTTTGAATGGTTGTGAAGGAAGACAGAGTGTTTCAGATAAAGAGTATAAACAAAAGGGTGAAAAGGGTATGAGTGCGGGGTATGATCTTTTTTTTTTTTAATTTTTTTTTTTATAGAGGCATGTTTTTATTTATTATTTATTTTATTTGTTTGTTTTGTTTATACATGCACTGGGTACAGTCAGAAGCGCGGGAGGGTGAGAGAATTCACCAGAGCCAGAGCGGGGAGCAGAGTAGGCAGAAGGACCAAAGTACACTGCTGAGGGGAGCAGCGGGCGGCAGGAGAGGTCTGCGCGCCATGTGGGACCCTCCTCCGGTGGCCGGGGAGCAGCCGGGGATCGAACCGGCGCTGCAGAGGCTGCGGGCAGCTTCGCAACCCAGCACTCAACCACTGCGCCACCGGGGAGGCCCGTGGGGTATGATCTTAATTGACTCCATAGAAGGCTTCTGAGGAAATAGGTAATAAGATTGTATTAGAGGGATAGGGTCAGATCAAGCCAGGCTGTTTGAACATGATTTGATAAGAAGTGGGACGTATAGATGTTCTTGAGTAGAGGGTCAATGTGATGAAAGCTGGAATTTGAGGAAGTGTAGTTCAGTAGTCAGGGGCAATTTGGTGAATTTTCAGACTAGAATTAAGCAGACCAGCTAGGAGACTTCTACAGTCCTGTGGCTGAATAGGATGAAAGGAAGCCTTTGTGTCTGCCTGTGAATGGGCCTGAAGGAAAATGCATAGTAGGGGCTGCCTTAGGGGTGGGCACAACAGATGGTCACCTTGCGTCACATCATGGCTATTTTCAATGTTGTGTCCATAGATGTCTTTTAGCCCAAGAGTCTATATGTATATGTGATTAACTATAGGCATAAAATAACACTATAGTCATTAGTTTGTAGGGCTTTGCTCTTACGGTTTCTTTTTCAAAATCAAGGACTTAATTTTATTTTATTTAAAAATTTATTTTATTTATTTGTGTATATAAGAGCTGGGTGTAGACCAGAAGTGTGAGGGGTGAGAGGATTCACCAGAGACACTGGGGAGTAGAACAGGCAGATCTACTGAAATACACTGCTGAAGGGAGCAGTGGGTGAGAAAGGAGAGGTCTGTTGCACCATGTGCGTCAACTCCCTGGCCGGGGGATTTGAACTCGGTGCTGCAGTGAATGACGATAGCTTCATAGTGCTGAGACTTAACCCCTTGCGCCATCAGGGAGCTCCCCAAGAACTTAATTTTAAAGCAAGAGCTTGAACATGAAATAATTTTCTGTAACTACTCTGTATTGATTTAATGAGGTAGGTGAAGTTTGTTTATTCTTCATATATTCTATTTTGAGTAACTTATAGCTCAAATCGTGGGTAGCACAATTGAGTAGGGGAGCTTATGAATTCATTTCTGAGTTCAAATAATGGCAGTGGCCGTAATAGGAGTAGTCCTAGTTATTTTTTCTTTAAGATTTATTTATTTACAGGCCAGAAGTGTGGGGGGTGAGAAGATTCACTAGAGACAGAGTGGAGTCCAGAACAGGAGGAATGACGAAATACACTGCTGAGGGGAACAGCGGGCAAGACAGGAGAGGTCTGCTGTGCCATGTGGGTTGCTCTCTGGCTGGGGATCAAACTTGTGATGCAGTGGCCTTGGCAGCTTCATAGGTTGTGTCTTAACCCCTTGTGCCACCAGGGAGGCCCCTAGTTGATATTCATTGAGTATTTTGACATATCAGGTATCATGTGTTTTATCATTATTATTTTACTTAATCTCATGTCCCTATTACACAGGCAGGAAAAGTACAGCTCACAGAGGTTAGTTAACTTTCTCATAATCAATAGTCTGTGAAAGCAGCATGAGGATTCTAATCCGGTTCCATCTCTTTATTCAGAGCTAGCCTGAGGTCATAGCCCTGTGCTCTCCTGTGGTACTATAATCCCAGGCCATGTCACTTCTGCTCTATGTTATCTCACATGAGCCCACTGTAAGGCGTTTTTCCTATATATCACTTATGCCAAAATCAGGTAAGTTTGGAGCTGAGTTTGGAGCACTGGGAGTCCAGTGAATTAATTAGGTGACTAATAAAGGTCTGCTCTTTCCTCATACTTTGCTTTTGGTACCATGGCTTGTACTTAGGAATTTCTGTCCCCTTGAGATATATTTGTGAAACACTGTAAGGAGGCATGTAATATACATTGTGCTGCATATTTACATGGTAAATGCTGAATCGTGTAGTCAGTAAGTACAGTTACATTAGAGATGGGGTTGGTTAGTGTAAGCTTTTGTCTTTTTTTTTTTTTAAGATTTTTTTTAAAAGATTTATTTATTTATTTATACAAGCACTGGGTACAGTCAGAAGCATGGGAGGGTGAGAGAATTCACCAGAGCCAGAGCGGGGAACAGAACAGGCAGACTGCAAAATACACTGCTGAGGGGAGCAGCGGGCGCGGCAGGAGAGGTCTGTTGCACCATGTGGGACCCTTGTTGGAGGCCGGGGATCGAACTGGCGCTGCAGAGGCTGCGGGCAGCTTCGCAGCCCAGTGCTCAACCGCTGCGCCACCAAAGGAGGCCCAAGATTTATTTTATTTTTATGCATACAAGAGCTGGAGTACAGGCCAGAGATATTCGGGTAGGGGTGAGAGGATTCACCAGAAACAGAGTGGGGAACAGAACAGGCAGATTGACTGAAATACACTGCTGAGGGGAGCAGCGGGCGAGCCAGGAGAGGTCTGCTGCACCTTGTGGGTTGCTCCCTGGCCGGGGATCAAACTCGTGCTGCAGTGGCTGCAGTTAGCTTCATAGGTTGTGTCTTAATCCCTTGCGCCACCAGGGAGGCCTATAAGTGTTGTCTTTAAAGACCTAAGAAGAACTGAAATTGAGCTTGCTGGCTCACTGGTGCAAGCCAAGTTCCATGCTATCTTTAAACATCCTACTTCTAGAACATTGATCTCCAGATTCCATGAAGTATTTATTTTCACAAATCCCCATCTCAGACCAAAGGTAATTCACTGCTTTCACTTTAATCCCTGTATCCCAAACAGCCCCCATGACAGTGGTAGGATGATTCTTCTATCCACCACCGTGGGTTCTATTCTTATTTTCTAAACGGTAGTTCAGAGAAATTAAAAACCTTTGAAGAGGCACAAATCATGATCCTCTAATGCTGAGCTCACCTGTTTCATGTCAAGTCAATAGACAGGAGATCGCAACCCATGCTTACTGGTGATTTGCAGTTCTGAAAGCACTTTCTACATTCCTGGGACTTTAGGTAACTTGCCCAAGGTCACGTAGTGGTAAATTTCAGATCCAGGACTCAGTCCAGGTCTTCTGACTCCCAGGCATGCTCTGTCCACTATGTTGTGTAACCTGCAATTACATGGCATCCAATAGTGTGTACTGTTGCTAAACCTAGAATTGAGACCATTGTGTTCATGTAGGCTGCTTCATAGTGATGAAATAAAATAAAACTGAGCCCTCTTCTCTGTTCATGCCTAGGAGAAGAACTGTAGTCATGAAGTGACAGTGGTCCTATTTTCTAGAACTTTCTATGATGCAAAATCTCTTGGTGAGTAAGTCTCCTACAGTTATTTTTGATGAGCTTCTCCTACCACACCCCCAACCATTCTGTGTCATTTTTTTCCTTTGCATTACTTTATCTTTCTCACTTGCTCTGTTATGAGAATGGGGTAAAAAAGAAAATAGCATAGTCCTTTAGTGGATGCAAGAATTCTGTGGGCTATGATTCATCTTAAAACAAACTTAGTTATATAGATATATAATTATCTTTTTTTTTTCCTGATGCTAATCTTCAACCCAGAAGTGTAGCAGAGAAACGGAATTTCTCTTTTCTTTTTCTTTTTTAAAAAGATTTATTTACGCATACAAGAACTGGGGGTACAGGCCAAAGGTGCGGGGGGTGAGAGGATTCACCAGAGACAGAGTGGGGAACAAAACAGGCAGATTGACCAAAATACACTGCTGAGGGGAGCAGCGGGCGAGACAGGAGAGGTCTGCTGCACCATATGGGCAGCTCCCTGGCCAGGGATGGAACTCATGCCTCAGTGGCTGCAGATCGCTTCATAGGTTGTATCTTAACCCCTCACGCCACCAGGGAGGCCCAGAATTTCTCTTTTCAATCTGATCTACATGCTTTGTTTTCTCTTGTTCAGATGAATTTCCTGAAATCAGCCGAGCTTCAATTCGACAGGATCATAAAGGTCGATTCTATGAAGACTTTTATAAGTATGTTTGGGTGCTTCACTATGCCTGTCTGTCTGCTTTCCTTTTTTCTTCTTCTTCTTTTTATTTTTTTATTGTTGTTTCTTCCCTAGCTTTAAAAAAAAGTTAACCTTTTTATTTTGGAATTATTTAATAGAGAATCAAGTTTATAGAGAAGTCAAAAAGAGTACGGAGCTCCCATATGCCCTTCACCTAATTTTCCTGCTAACATTTTCGAACATTTTTCCTAGTTGGAACTGTGAGATTAGCACTGGTACATTGTTAATTAGTTAAATTTCAGGCTTTTCCCCCCTACATTTTTCCAGTTCAGGCTACCACATTGCATGTAGACTTTCTAAACTTTTTTTTTAAGATTTATTTTTATTTATCTGTGCATGCAAGAGCTGGGGTGTAGGCCAGAAGTGTAGGGGTGAGGGTGCAGGGATGAGAGAACTCACCAAAGACAGAGTGGAGAGCAGAACAGGCAGATCTACTGAAATACACTGCTGAGGGGGACAGTGGGTGAGACAGGAGAGGTCTGCTGTGCCATGTGTGTCAGCTCCATGGCTGGGGATTGAACTTATGTTGCAGTGGCTGGTGATAGCTTGATAGCACTGAGACTTTAACCCCTGAGCCACCACTTTCTAAACTTTTTATTGTGAGAAATTTCAAGCTCACAGCAAAGAAGCATAAATATATAATGAACCCATATTCCCAACACTCAATTTAGCAATTATTATTTTGCCATCTTCATCTGTTTTTTGGGTAAATATTATTTAGAATAAATATAGGTATTATGACATTTTGTTACCATGTATTTCTAAAGAAAAGGTCATTTTCATATATAACCAGTGTCCTCACAGTTAACAAAATTAATAGTAGTAGTTCTATAATGTCCAATATTCAGTAGATATTCACATTTCCTTAATTGTCTTTAAAGTGAATTCTTATATTTGGTCTCAAATCTAAATCTAAATCTTATGTTAAAATTAAAACAATTTCCCTTTTTTGTTGACTTAAAGAATTTGGGTCAGGGCCTCCCTGCCCGCAACCATTGCAGCACGAGTTCGATCCCTGGTCATGGAGATACCCACATGGCACAGCAGACCTCTCCTGTCTTGCCCGCTGCTCCCCTCAGCAGTGTATTTCAGTCAGTCTGCCTGTTCTGTTCCCTACTCTGTCTCTGGTGAGTCCGCTCACCCTACACACCTCTGTCCTGTACCCCAGTTCTTGTATGCATAAATAAATCAATCTAAAAAAAAAAAAGAATTTGGGTCTTTTAGAACAGTTCTGAAACTTGAGTGTGCATATGAACCTCTGGGGATCAGCTAAAGTGTGCATATCCCCTCTGGGGATCAGCTAAAGTACTGACTCTGATCAGTTCAACACTCGGGGATAGGCCTGAGATTCTGCTTGTTTAACTCATGCCTATGTTTACTCATTGTACTGGTCTTTGCTTCACATTTTAAGTAGGAAGACAGTAGAAGACCTCTTCTGGATTTGTCTGATTGCATCTTGTGGTGGTTTTAATTTATTTTCTGTAAAGCAGAGCTTATATCTGGGGCAGTTTCACTGCATCCCAGGAAAGCTATTGGGTATCTAGAGACACTTTTTTTTTTTTAATTGTTAAAATGGCGAAGGTGGGTGGATGGGAAAGGGAGGTTGTGCAGCTGCTGTCTAGTGGATAGAAATCCAATATGCTGCTAATCAGCATATAGCACCCAGGAAAAGTGGCACCCCTTACCTCCAGGAGAATCATTTGGCTCAAAATACCAGTGGCGCCAAGGCTCCAGAGACTTGGTTAGATTTACACTGAACCTTTATTTATTTATTTTTAAAAAAGATTTATTTATTTGTTTATACAAGCACTGGGTACAGTCAGAAGCATGGGAGGGTAAGAGAATTCACCAGAGCCAGAGCGGGGAATAGAACAGGCAGACCGACGAAATACACTGCTGAGGGGAGCATTGGGCGTGGCAGAGGTCTGTCACTTGGCAGTGGCCGGGGATCAAACCTGCGCTGCAGAGGTTGCGGGCAGCTTTGCAGTCCAGTGCTCAACTGCTGCGCCCCCGGGGAGGCCCTGTTTTGTTTTTTAATAAGATAAAATATACTTAAGTAGAGAGAATAATATTGTGAACCAACTGTGTTCTTTTCCTTTATGAATGTGTTAGCTATTTGGGGACCTTAGCTTTGGAATTACTTGATTAGTAGAAATGTATATTTTTCTTTTTCTTTTTTTTTTTAAGATTTATTTATTTATGCATACAAGAACTGGGGTACAGGCCAGAGGTGTGGGGTGGTGAGAAAATTCACCAGAGACAGAGTGAGGCAGAACAGGCAGATCTGCTGAAACACACTGCTGAGGGGAGCAGTGGACAAGATAGAGAGGTCTGCTGCACCATGTGGGTTAGCTCCCTGTCTGGGGATCGAACTCAAGGGGTGACCTCAAGTGGTGGTGCTGGCAGTAGCTTGATAGTGCTGAGACTTTAACCCTTGCGCCACCAGGGAGGCCCATGCATATTGTCTTTTAAGACATTTTATATACAACACCTAATTGTAATTCAGTGTGTGAGAAGGTCCCTGTGCGTGCTCAACATTGATCATTAATACAATCTCAAGACAATTCAATTTCAATCCTGTGACTTTGTGATTTCATTTTTTATTACATTTCTTTGTTAATGTTTGTTAAAATGCATTGACTTTATTTTTATTTTTTAATAAATTTCAATTTTTTTTTAAATTTAATTTTATTTTTTAAAAGATTTTATTTATTTATTTATACAAGCACTGGGTACAGTCAGAAGCGCAGGAGGGTGAGAGAACTCACCAGAGCCAGAGCAGGGAGCAGAACAGGCAGAAGGACCGAAGTACACTGCTGAGGGGAGCAGCGGGCGGCAGGAGAGGTCTGCGCGCCATGTGGGACCCTCTTCCGGTGGCCGGGGAGCAGCCAGGGATAGATCTGGCGCTGCAGAGGCTGCAGGCAGCTTCACAACTCAGTGCTCAAATGCTGCACCACGGGGGAATCCCCAAAATGCATTGACTTTATTATTTACTATATGACAAATTCCTTAACTCTGGGGATCCCATCTTCTCCTTTCCTTCAAACCCTGTAAAGGACCTGATGTCCTGTATCTAATAGTTGTTCAATATATATGTTATGCTACTACTCCTTTCAGGGTGGTGGTACAGAATGAGAGGAGAGAAGAGTGGACTTCACTCCTTGTGACCATTAAAAAACTCTTCATCCAGTATCCAGTGTTGGTGCGACTGGAACAGGCAGGTACTGCATTCATGTGATAGAAGGTGCAGCTGGGAAAGGGTGGAGGCTGGAGCTGGGATAAGAAGTTCATGCTTGTTTCCCTTCTAGTGATGTGCATAGCTTCTGTTTTTGGTGAGGTTTCTATTTACAAGTGGGTCCAATAGTCCATTACTTAACAGTAAACCCAATAGTGTTCTTCATAGAGCACAGGGGGCTACATAGAATCAGACACCTTCCACTTTTTAAGACTTCGTCTTTTATGAGGCATTTTTCCTTCTCTGTGTCTTTGCTTCAGAGGGCTTTCCTCAAGGAGAAAATTCTACCTCAGCACAGGGAAACTACCTAGAGGCCATCAATCTGTCATTCAATGGTGAGTAAGGACAGTAGCCAGGTGTCTTACTTAACCACATGGCTTATGAACTTCTCTTTACTAATGCCCAAAGACCCAGAACTAGCTAATGACACCTCCCCCCACCTGCCCCCTAAATTAATTAAAAGCAATAACTTCTGATTAGATGGTTGTAATGGCTAACATTTAGATCTTAGTTCTCCTGTTGGGAAATTAACTTGCTATTCTGATCTGCTTATTACAGTAACCTCAGAATAAAGAGCTGAGGCTGAGGGACTCTTCCTTGGGCTCTTTGTTTTTACTAAAAACTATATTTATTATTTTCCACTCCATCCCTCAATTGTTTCTAGATATATATTTTTATTATAAAAGGAATTCATATTAGAATTCAAGTAACAGAGTGGTTTAGCAAGTAAAAATGAAAATCCCCCCACTCCTGTCACTGTCAGTCCTTTTCTGAGAGGTACCATTGTTAACAGCCTGGTGCCATTTCTTCCGAATGTTTGTCCCTGGATTTATGTATTAGTTGAGATACTTTGTTTGCGCACCGCAGAAATTTGAGCACATAAAGCTGCAGGAGGCAGATATTAGATCTCAATGAAGAGGATTAACAAAGGCAACAGTGACACAGTCCAGTGTTCAGGCAGTTCTTAATGTAGAAGAGGAAAGACAGACGTGCACCATTAACTAGGATTCAGGTCAGAATGTGTCCATTACTATAATAGGAAAATGGACAAAATGCTCCAAGAGCACAGAGATGCTTGCCAGTGGTGGTTTCTAAAAGGCTGTGACGTCTTGTTTGGTTTTGTTTCAAGTGTTCGACAAGCATTACATCAACCGCAACTTTGATCGAACTGGACAGATGTCAGTGGTGATCACGCCTGGAGTGGGTGTGTTCGAAGTGGACCGCCTGCTCATGATCTTGACCAAGCAGCGGATGATAGACAACGGTAATGCTCCCTGAGTCCTGCTACATGTGTATGGCCTGACTGACTCCTGTAATGCTGAGCTTGCCCTGCCTTTGAGGGTGTGAGGAGCCACAAAGGTGCTCTGCCCTAGAAATCTGGGCATGTGAATAATGTTAGGTGACACCAACAGCACCATGGTCAAATTGATTTGGGAAAGGCTGGATAATGCAGTTAGGTGGATTCACTAATTGCAGCTTTTTTTTTTGTTTAGGAGAAAAGAATAAATATAATTATATTCAGAAGATGGGGAATCCATGTGTTTGTGGATTCTAAAGCAAATAGGGTATATCCTAAACAAAGGAAGGGGATGGGGCTTCATGAAGAGACGAGGGGGCACATGGGCTGACGAGAGGCTTCGTAGGATGAAGGCCATAGACTAATTGCAGCTTTTGATTTTAGTGGATCATGTTTATTTTATTTTATTTTTTTAAAGATTTATTTATGCATACAAGAACGGGGGTACAGGCCAGAGGTGCGGAGGGTGAGTGGATTCACCAGAGACAGAGCGGGGAACAGAACGGGCAGAATGACTGAGATACACTGCTGAGGGGAGCAGCAGGCAAGTCACTAGAGGCCTCCTGCACCATGTGGGTTGCTTCCTGGCCAGGGATCGAACTTGTGCTGCAGCAGCTGCGGTCAGCTTCATAGGTTGTGTCTCAACACCTTGCGTCACCAGGGAGGCCCAGGATCGTTTTTATCTTTAAAGGGCATGACTGACAATCTTGATTTTCCAAATATGTTTGCTACTAGAGAACCCCTTTGGTGGGGGCTGTGGGTTGTTTCAAGGAACCAGTGTGCCATCAGCCCACCTTGGGAATTTCCTTCAGATCATCTACCGTAGTGCTCTGCCTGGCACCCCCTTGATGTACCATGTTTCCCCAACTCATACCCCACTCTCCTCTGCCTTCCCCAATTTGATTTGTGTTTTAACAACAATACAGAGTTGGGAAAGAGCATCTCTGTGTGGTGATGGGAGTTGTTTTACTTTTCTTTCTTTTTTTTTTTTTTTTAATAGAGGCATGTTTTTATTTATTTATTTGTTTGTTTGTTTGTTTTGTTTACACATGCACTGGGTACAGTCAGAAGCGTGGGAGGGTGAGAGAATTCACCAGAGCCAGAGCGGGGAGCAGAGCAGGCAGAAGGACCGAAGTACACTGCTGAGGGGAGCAGCGGGCGGCAGGAGAGGTCTGCGCGCCATGTGGGACCCTCCTCTGGTGGCCGGGGAGCAGCCGGGGATCGAACCGGTGCCGCAGAGGCCGTGGGCAGCTTCGCAACCCAGCGCTCTACCGCTGCGCCACCTGGGAGGCCCAGTTGTTTTACTTTTCACTGAGATTACAAGGAGAAAATTCTACCTCAGCACAGGGAAACTACCTAGAGGCCATCAATCTGTCATTCAGTGGTCATTCAATCTGTCATTCAATGCCGTTCAATTCCTTTTTCTTTCAGGCCTTGAAACTTTGTAAGAGGCCTGGTTGTCTTTTCGACAAATCATGATCTGAATGGTAGTCACAGGCTAATTGTCAAGCATTGAAGAGTGGCAGGTGTGACGGGACTTGGTGAAGAGGAAAAAGAAAAGACATCTATTTTTTTTTTTTTTTTTTTATAAATTTTATTGTTATATTCCCCATACAATTGCAGCCCCCCATTCTGACCCCAATACCTCCCCTCCCGCCCCCGCTCCCGTAAAAGTGTCTCTGGTTCATAGTTTTTTGTTGATTTTGATTTTCACTTTCTTATAGTTATTCATTTTCCTGGTCCCTTATTTAAGTTTTCTAGATTCCTGCTATGAGTGAGACCATCCGGTATTTTTCTTTTTCTTTTTGGCTTATTTCGCTGAGCATGATCCCTTCCAGCGCCATCCATGTTGCAGCAAATTGCATGTGTCTATCTTTTTTGAATGCTGAGTAATATTCCATGGTATATATGTACCACATCTTCTTGATCCAGTCATCTATTTTTGGGCATTTGGGTTGTTTCCAAAGCTTAGCTATTGTAAACAGTGCTGCTATAAACATAGGGGTGCAGGTGTTCTTTGGAATTGATGTCTCTGTGTCCTTTGGGTAAATACCTAGGAGTGGAATTGCTGGGTCATATGGAAGCTCTATGTTTAGTAGGTCCAGAAATCTCCACACAGCTTTCCACAGTGGTTGGACCAGTTTGCACTCCCACCAACAGTGCAGAAGAGTTCCTTTTTCTCCACACCCTCGCCAACATTTGTTGTTGCTAGTTTTTTTAATATGTGCCATTCTCACTGGTGTAAGATGGTATCTCATGGTAGTTTTGATTTGCATTTCCCTGATGACAAGTGATGTTGAACATTTTTTCATATGCCTGTTGGCCATTTGCATTTCCTCTTCAGAGAAGTTTCTTTTAAGCTCTTCTGCCCATTTTTTGACTGGATTATTTTCTTTGTTGTTGTTGAGTCTCATCAGCTCTTTGCAGATTTTTGTGATCAGTCCTTTATCATTAGTGTTGGGTGCAAAAATGTTCTCCCAGTTGGTGGGGTTTCTCTTTGTTTTTGTTATTGTCTGAAAAGACATCTATTTACTTCTTTGTTGTGTAGGCAACACAAGGAGGTTTTAAGTCATAGGATGGCAAGTAGGCTTTGCCTCATAATCTAACCTAGTTAAACAACATTGCTAATAGACGAGAACATTTATCTCTGCCTCTCCCCTCCACCTCCGACCTTTCTTTGTGTTTTCTTTTTTAGGAATTGGTGTAGACTTGGTGTGCATGGGGGAACAACCGTTACATGCTGTCCCCTTATTCAAGGTAATTCGATTTGGGATTTGTTTACTAAAGACTAGTTTCCGGTGCCAGGTGATCTTGAGGATACCTAAAAAACAGAGAAGTTGGGGCAGTTCCACATCCTGCTTATTTTCTGGCTGATCACTGCACTAACTCTTTTCTCTCCAGCTGCATAATCGCAGTGCCCCTCGTGATTCTCGTCTGGGTGATGACTATAATATTCCTCACTGGATAAACCACAGGTGGGTGTGATCTTGATTCATAGCAGATGAAAAACTTCCTTGCCATTTTCTCTTCCTTGCCATAAAATCTTCTGTCAAACAAATGGGGAAACCAAAGTTCTAACATTTGCTGCAAGTTTTACTACCTGCACAGAAGTAGCAGTAATGTAAGAACACTCTAGTTTTAAAAAAAAAAACAAACATCTTTGGAGGAGTTATTTCCCCTATTATTCCCAACTCCAGCTATTCCAGCTCCCATGGACCATAGCAGACCAACCTATCTCATGCCCTGCAGGGTGTGGTGGAGCAGCATGCCGGGCCTCTAGCCGCTAGATGCCAACAGCTCAGATCCTTTAGTTGGATGTGACAATTTGACAAAAATGTCTGCAGACATTGCCATGTGTCCCCTAAGCAGCAACTCCTTGTCCTTCCTCCCCACTCCCATTGAGAATTGCTTCTTTAGAACAATATATTTTTTTATAAATTTTCTTTTATTTATATATTTTTTACATCATTGTTCATTTTTAAACAATGTTTGCTTTCCCCAACCCTGCAGGTGTAGTCCCCATAGAATTCCTTCACCAATGCACCCGTGCACCATCACCTCAGTCCCCTGAGCTCCCCCCTCCCTCCCTCTGATCCCTCTCCCTCCTCCTCCCCTGAAGGATGTCTCTGGTTTATGATTGTCTGTTTTGTCTGTTTTTGTTTTTTTGTGTTGTGTTTTGTATTGTTGTTATTTTTTGTATTGTTATTATTTTGTATTGTTATTATTTTTTCCCCCGATGTCATTGCTCTTTTCCTCTGATTCTTCATGTCTATTTGATCAAAACTAAAACAACTGACAAGTGAGGTGTCCTCTCCCACCTCTTTCATTTTGCATGGCAGACACCTGTATCTCACTTTCACTTCTGAACCTTGTGAACCCTAATTTGAAGGCCTTTCCACCTGTCCTCTCCCTTTCAAGTCCCTGTTAAAGATTCAGCCCCGGGCCTCTCCTGGTGGTGCAGCGGTTGGGCACTGGGCTGCGAAGCTGCCTGCAGCCTCTGCAGCGCCGGTTCGATCCCTGGCCGCCAGCGAGGGTCCCACGTGGCGCAACAGACCTCTCCTGCCACGCCCGCTGCTCCCCTCAGCAGTGTATTTTGTCAGTCTGCCTCTCTGCTCCCCGCTCTGGCTCTGGTGAATTCTCTCACCCTCCTGCGCTTCTGACTATACCCAGTGCTTGTATAAATAAATAAATCTTTAAAAAAAAAGACTCCGCCCCATCATCTGTCTTCTGTGAGTGCTTCCTCTGCTGCCCCAATAGCCAATAGCTATTTTCTCTCCAGTGCTTCCAGAGCATCTCTACCCTTCTCTGCATTGTCTGTCTCTTATTTATTTATTTATGTATTTATTTAAACAGTCTTTTTTTTTAAATTTTACTTTTTTAAAGATTTTATCTTTATTTATACAAGCACTGGGTACAGTCAGAAGCGCGGGAGGGTGAGAGAATTCACCAGAGCCAGAGCGGGGAGCAGAGCAGGCAGAAGGACCAAAGTACACTGCTGAGGGGAGCAGTGGGCGGCAGGAGAGGTCTGCGTGCCATGTGGGACCCTCCTCCAGTGGCCGGGGAGAAGCCTGGGATCGAACCAGCGTTGCAGAGGCCACGGGCAGCTTCGCAACCCAGCACTCAACTGCTGCGCCACCGGGGAGGCCCTGTCTTTTTTTTTTTTTTAAAGATTTATTTATTTATGCATACAAGAGCTAGGGTACAGGCCAGAGGTGTGGGGGGTGAGAATTCACCAGGGACAGAGTGGGGAACAGAACAGGCAGATCTCCTGAAATACACTGCTGAGGGGAGCAGCGGGCGAGTCAGGAGAGGGCTGCTGTGCCATGTGGGTAGCTTCCTGGCTGGGAATCGAACTTGTGCTGCAGTGGCTGTCAACAGCTTGATAGCGCTGTCTTTAACCGCTGCACCACCAGGGAGGCCCTTTCCTCCCCTTTTTTGACCTCTCTCCTTCCCCATCCCCTGTAGTATGTCTCAGTTCTGCAGTTTGCCTGCTAGTTTTGTCTTTTTTTCCCATTGCTGTTTCCCTATATTCTTCCTATTAGCGAAGCCATTGGTATTTTTCTTATTCCTTCTTGTCTTATTTCACTGAGCTTAATCCCTTCCAGCTCCATCCATGTTGCTGCTAATGGTATGAGTTTTTTTTTTTTTTTCCTTTATTTCATGCTGTAATGTTCTTAATGTGCTGCCCAGATCACTCCACAGTCCACTGGTATCTGTTGATACTACACCCCACCCTGTTTCCGACTTATGAGTAGAGTTATGATGGGAAGAGGAGATTGAATAGTCAGTGTTCAAAATCGCTTTACCACGAGTTAATTATAAGTAAAAGAGAAGCTTAAGCAATAGGGAAGGTGGCACTGCCTTTCCTCACTCATTTGCTAAACATGCCAGTATTGAAACTGGAGTCTCCAGTTTTCTTGTTTAGGATATGATTTTCAGAGATTTAATGGTTTCTTTTTTTTTTTTTTTTTTTAAAGATTTATTTATTTATTTATACAGCCCTGGGTATAGTCAGAAGTGCGGGAGGGTGAGAGAATTCACCAGAACCAGAGCGGGGAACAGAACAGGCAGACTGACAAAATACACTGCTGAGGGGAGCAGCGGGTGAGACAGAAGAGGTCTGTTGTGCCATGTGGGACCCTCGCCAGTGGCCCAGGATCGAACCAGTGCTGCAGAGGCTGCAGGCAGCTTCGCAGCCCAGTGCTCAACCACTGCACCACCAGGGGAGGCCCCAGAGATTTAATGTTTTCTGCCAACTTTTCTTGAGTGACACCTTTTATTTTCTTACCTGGGTTATTCTTGCTTACTATGTAGTTGTCAAGCAGTGAGCGATAAGGACTCTTCTTTGACCCACCACCACATCAAGGTGAAGAAATATCATGGTATAAATAGATTTAATTGCTGCCACAAGAAATCAGCACTGCACATGCTGAATGATTTATGGGGGAAAGAGAATAGAACAACAATTAAAAACATAGCTAAGGTTTTGTAGTAGTAATTGCCAAAGAAATTAGGAGTGGGGAGATCAGTGATGACTGAGATAAAAAGGCTTCACAAAAAGGTATTTTTGATCCATGCCTAGGATCTCAGCTATGTCTTGAGGTTTAGATTAGTAACCCTGTCTATTTCTCTTGCAGTTTCTACACATCCAAAAGCCAGCTCTTTTGTAACAGTTTCACCCCACGAATAAAACTGGCAGGAAAGAAGGTAGGTTTCACCCACCAGCAGGGACTACCTCACCCAATGTAGTTATTTTGGTCTTGACATACCCCCCATTTCTCCAGTGATCATGATTAACATTTAAGAACTATGTCTTAGACAAAATCAAGCCAAAATAAACCCTCGAAGTCTGACTAGAACTGAGGCTAGCAGAGAAAGAGGGGATGAAGAGCAGGGATTGAGGGGGTCCAGTAGACTGGTGGAGGGTTAGTCAGGCTTCAGTGGTAGGTGTGGTAACATACACTTGAGGAGTGAGAGCCTCTGTCCCTAAATCATTACACAGTGTTGTAAACCATTACTGCAATAAAATACTTAAAAAACAACAAAAAATAAATGTCTTAACTTTCCAATTTTGTGCATTAAATAAATTACTAGCAAGGCACCAGAGTGCAAGAAATATGACAGAGTTATTTCTGTTATGGTGTAACTGGTTTATTCAGATATGAGACTCCATTTAGATACCAGTAGGGACAAAGACATGGACCCACATGAGGAAATAGGATTAAAAAAATCACTTCTTAGCAGTATGTAAAGAAATGCAAATTCAGACAAGGGATGGGGATTCTTTTCTGGCTTACTGAATAGGTTTAAAGCTTACCAGTAATGCTAAAAGTATGGTGAAATTGGTACTTGTGTACCTGGTTGGTATAAAATACTTTTTTTTTTTTTTTTAAAGATTTATTTTATTTATTTATACAAGCACTGGGTACAGTCAGAAGCACGGGAGGGTGAGAGAATTCACCAGAGCCAGAGCGGGGAGCAGAGCAGGCAGAAGGACCGAAGTACACTGCTGAGGGGAGCAGCGGGCGGCAGGAGGGGTCTGCGCGCCATGTGGGACCCTCCTCCGGTGGCTGGGGAGCAGCCGGGGATCGAACCGGCGCTGCAGAGGCAGCAGGCAGCTTCGCAACCCAGCGTTCAACCGCTGCGCCACCGGGGAGGCCCTAAAATACTTTTTTTTAAATATTTATTTATGCATACCAGAACTGGGGTACAGGCCAGAGGTGTGGGGTGGTGAGAGGATTCACCAGGGATAGAGTGGGAAACAGAACAGGCAGATTGACTGAAATACACTGCTGAGGGGAACTGTGGGTGAGTCAGGAGAGGTCTGCTGCGCCTGTGGGAAGCTCCCCAGCCGGAGATTTAACACATGCTGCAGCCTGCAGAGGCTTCATAGTTTGCATCTTAACCCCTTGCGCCACCAGGGAGGCCCTGGTGCAAAGTACTTATGGAAAGCATTTCAGCTACTAAGTATCCAGAGTAATACAATCTTTTGTGCCATTTGACCAGATAATTTAATTTTTGACAATGTGATCTAAGAAAATCAGTGAGAATATTGTTTGAGAATAGGTCTTGTTCTGGTTTTATTTATAACAGTGAGACCTTGAAAATAATAGAAAATGGCTAAGTAAACTAGGAAAGGTCTTCTCAATGGAATATACTTGCAGCCAGCAAAAATGCCAGTTTTTGAGAACCTGAAAAGGTATTTTTGATGTACAATGAAGAGAAAAACAGGCTGTCAGGTATGTCAGCCTCACACCAGCTTGCTCTCACCTCTCTGCCCATTTCTAGCTGAGCTGAACTCTGTAAAATTTGCCCCATTGGGGTTGTGTTACATTGGTAGTATCAGGGCTACTTCTTCCCCTTTTTGGAGGGGATAGGTTATTGTCTGTCTTTTAATAGGGAGTTAATTTGAAGGACTGTGAAGACTCCTGAAATGGTTATTCAGGTAGTGAAGCGCTGGGAGACGGTATTCTGCCCACAAAGGGCCTCTGACTTCTGAACTTTATGCCTTTTCCACGGCCATTCTTGGCAAAGTGGGACATGGAGGAATTTCTCTGCATTATGATCATTTTAAAGAAAGAAATAATAAGTATTTTATGGAAGCTTAAAGGGGCCTAAAAAAGAATTATGTTTTTAAAAAATTAGTTCTTTGAGTTTTCTCTCCATTTCAGCAAATTGGATCTCCTGTGGAGGGCTCTGCTCTGGCAGGAGCACTGTGGTAAAAAGGTGGAGACAGCCAGGGTTTGGGGCCTCGGAATCTAGCCTTGGCAGAACAGACAGACCACTGGGTTGAGCAAAAGTGTGAAGAATTTGCTTGGCTTTTGGCTCTGCCACCTCTAATTGTGGGACTTTGAGCATGTCCCTTATTCTCGCTAGAACTGAATACCCTCCTCTGTAAAGTAGGATTTAAGCCCCCATTAGATAAAGCTGTGAGAGTACACAGAATATAAGGTGGAAAGTAAAGGACCTAGTGGAAAGTAAAGGGCCTGACCCCATGCTAGGTAGATGCCAAGTGGTAGTTCCTGTCCATCCGTCAGCGTGTGAGGGTTGTGACACAGTCTCTGCCTTGGAGCAACAGCTACATACTGTGTCTTGTAATACATTCTGTCCTAGCCAAGGAAGGAGTGATTAATTATCTATTTAATTTTACAGCCTGCCTCTGAGAAAGCAAAAAATGGCCGTGATACCTGTGAGTATTTTGAAATCTCTTTTCATTACTTTTTGAATGAATTGGCTCACCTTTAGCAACAAGGTTATGTGAGGTTCATGAAATGTTCACAGCCAGATTGGGAGACATAAATTCCTTTTGTGTGACCTCTGGACGATTTCTTAACTCCCTGGTCTATTTTTGTCCTATTAGCTACAAAATGGATGATGACAGAAACTTCATGGTGTTTTCTATGTTTCCATAGGCAATTATAGGCAGTAGGTAGAAAGTTTCAGAGTATTAAACATGCATATTAAAATGACATTTTAAAAAGTGGGATCACTGAAAAATGAAATACTATTATCACCTGGCATTTTTTTAGTGCTATCCTTTTTCTATTAATGCTTTGACATATAAGTCATTTAATAGACAACCTAATGAATGGGCTATTATCCCATTTTTTTTTCAGGGGACAGTGATCACTTGTGCCTTACAGATTTTGATGAGGACGCTCTGAAGGCATCCATTGGAAGTGTATTTTGATGACAGTTAATATTATTTGTGTATTTCAGCTCTTGGGACTCCAAAAGAATCTGAGAACGCCCTTCCCATCCAAGTCGATTATGATGCCTATGATGCCCAAGTGTTCAGGCTTCCTGGACCTTCCCGGGCTCAGCGCCTCGCCACCTGCAGGTTTTCTGCCACATTCACTTGGGGTGGATATAAAATTTGCTTAGGGACCTTCATGAGAGCAACCTTGAAAATGTTTTACATTAAATCAACCAAATGGAAGCTATACCATGTAGATTATTTGGGATTCTGTTTTCAGGTTCTCTGGTTGTCTAACTCATCCATTTTGTTAGCTGTGTTTGCTATGAAGTATTGTTCCCAACTAAGGAGAGCATTCTTCTGCTTTTCCTTGCCAAATGAAGCAATTCACAGATTCCAGAATCTTCTCACTGGACTGGAGTTAATATGTGTAGAGCACAGGTGTTAAGAAATTTATTCAATTACTACTTTTAAAGTTTGCTCCATGGTGTTTGGTCATATACTAGTTTTTAATTATAATTTAGTCAGGGTTACCAATATATTCATTTCTAGTTCTTATATCTGACCTCAAGCTTAGAGAGAAATATTTTGTTTTCTTCTAGTGCTTTATAGTTTTTTTTTTTTTTTTTTTAAAGGGCAGGTATAGAGGCATGCTTTATTTATTTATTTGTTCGTTTGTTTGTTTATACAAGCACTGGGTACAGTCAGAAGCATGGGAGGGTGAGAGAATTCACCAGAGCCAGAGCAGGGAGCAGAGCAGGCAGAAGGACCGAAGTACACTGCTGAGGGGAGCAGCGGGCGGCAGGAGAGGTCTGCGCGCCATGTGGGACCCTCCTCCGGTGGCCAGGGAGCAGCCGGGGATCAAACCGGCGCCTCGGGCGCGGGCGCAGGCAGCTTCGCAACCCAGCGCTCAACCGCTGCGCCACCGGGGAGGCCCTAGTGCTTTATAGTTTTGATTTTTATGCTTTATGGTTGCTATGCTTAGTTCATTCTGTAGAATTCTGTTATGAATGTGTGAAACAAAGTTCCAGCTTGCTTTTTTCCCCTCATTGACTAATACTATTAGTCTGTTTTCTACATTCCGTAAATATGCAAGATTATTTAAGCACAAGCAATTGGAAGAACGTTCCATCTCTTCACAATGTGGCAAGTGAGCTTGTGTTGGCCCTGTTATTATCTTCTGTCATTTCCCCTCATTTCATCTTAAGAGCTCTCCTAAAATGTTTAGAGTTCAGAATAAGTACTTTAACAACAGCTCCCCTACACATAGTGCTCTTCTTCTGAGTATTTAGCATCTTTTTTAAAAAGATTTATGTATTTATGCATACATGAGCTGGGGTACAGGCCAGGTGTGGGGGGTGAGATGATTCACTAGAGACAGAGTGGGGAACAGAACAGGCAGATCGACTGAAATACACTGCTGAGGGGAGCAGCAGGCGAATCAGGAGAGGTCTGTGCTCTGCAGAGGCTGTGGCTAGCCTCATAGGCTGCATCTTAACCCCTTGCGCCACCAGCGAGGCCCTTCTTCTAACTATTTTAAAATGCTTTCATAGATCAAAGTCTTTGCTTTTCTTTCTTATAATCAAAGTGTTATAGGACAGGGAGAGGGGCAGCCCAAACCCCGCAAACCTGCCTATTCTAAATGGGTTCTGCCATCCGCCGCATCAACAGAAAACATAGGAGACTTTAAGGGGAAGGAACTTTAATAAAACTAGGAAACAATACAGGAAAGGCAAATAATTTAGTTTCTAAATCAAGCACCCAAAGTTACCCGGCCCCTCGTGGGTAAAAGTCCATCCATATGGGATTGGCCCAGAGCAAGGCCCCAAAGCCTGCCACAAGTCTAATGCATCTTCCAGTGGGGACCCACAGAAAAGGGTCACAAACAACCGGACAAGCCCGGAAGGAAAAGAGCAAAATCAACATCAAGATAAAAGCTGCCATGGTCACTTCCCCACAGGTCTCACCCACATCTGTGTCACCCAGTCCACGACCAAAAGACAAGCGCAGTTTCTTTACGTGTCTCTAGGCTCCATGCGCCTCCTCCAGGTCTCCTGGCTCCATCCTGCTTCCTTCCTCAGTCTCTTCTTTTTTTTTTTTTTTTAGAGGCATGCTTTATTTATTTATTTTTATTTGTTTGTTTGTTTGTTTTGTTTATACATGCACTGGGTACAGTCAGAAGCGCGGGAGGGTGAGAGAATTCACCAGAGCCAGAGCAGGGAGCAGAGCAGGCAGAAGGACCGAAGTACACTGCTGAGGGGAGCAGCGGGCGGCAGGAGAGGTCTGCGCTCCATGTGGGACCCTCCTCTGGTGGCCGGGGAGCAGCCTGAGATCGAACCAGCGCCGCAGAGGCTGCGGGCAGCTTCGCAACCCAGCGCTCAACTGCTGTGCCACCGGGGAGGCCCCCTCAGTCTCTTCTTCAGCTTCTCCTCTTCCTGCTCAGCTCCACCCTCCCTTGGGTGGGGCAGGGAACCTCCCCCTTTCTTGGGGACCACCCTGTTACAAAAGAAGGCAGAACCTATTGTTTTTAGAGACCTAGGTTGTGTGTTCCATGAGGGCACAGATCAAGTTAATCAGTGCTCTATCCCCCACAGTGGGCTGAGCAACATATTGAGATAATGATCTGTGTAGTCAGCCCCAGGAGCCTAACTCTAAGTTCTTACTTCAACAGGGCCTCCTTCCAGGTGGCAAGAGAACAGCTCTGATGTGAGAGGCAGCCCTGTCAGTGGTGGCTGACGTTCAGTCTAGATTTTCGCCTCCCCATTGGGCTTCTCTCCTTCTGATCCTTCTTCCTACCACTTCCAGAGGTTCCCACTTTGGGAGTTTTATGTTTTAAAATAAAGGTATACCGGGCCTCCCCGGTGGCGCAGTGGTTGAGCGCTGGGTTGCGAAGCTGCCCGCAGCCTCTGCGGCGCCGGTTTGATCCCCGGCTGCTCCCTGGCCACCAGAGGAGGGTCCCACATGGTGCGCAGACCTCTCCTGCCGCCCGCTGCTCCCCTCAGCAGTGTACTTCGGTCCTTCTGCCTGTTCTGCTCCCTGCTCTGGCTCTGGTGAATTCTCTCACCCTCCCGCGCTTCTGACTGTACCCAGTGCTTGTATAAACAAACAAACAAACAAACTAAATAAATAAATAAAGCATGCCTCTATTTAAAAAAGAAAAAAAAATAAAATAAAATAAAGGTATACCTTAAAAAAACAAAACAAACTACCTTTTTAAAAAGGAAATGTTCAGGCATGCTCAAATAGAGAGACTGCTGTGATGAACCCTTAGTGTGTGTTTGACTTGTTTCATCACTTTCACCACATTTTAAGTTTTGCTTGAGTATTTTGAGATAAATTGCAGGCATCTTTTTTTTTTTAGCTTGTAAATATTTCAGTATGTCTTTGGCAAAGAAGAATTGTCTTCTCTGAATTTCCTATATACTAGCAGTTATCTCTAGAGGCTTGATTAGATTTAGGTTTTTTCCCCCCCTCTCTCTCTCTCTTCTGCGCACGCACGCGCACACACACACACACACATTTTTTCTTTAATGTGAGATTTCTTTGGTAGAGCTCTATATTTTCTTTTGCATCACTTTGTATCATGTCTGGTTACCCCATTTTCAGTGATAGGAATTGAATAGGTGGGATTACACCCAAATTTGCATTTCTTTATAGCCATCATCCTAGGATATTGGCCATTTGAGAACATCAGTCACGTCCCCCTTTTCTTTTCTTTTTTTTTTTTTTTAAAGATTTATTTGTATACGCATAAAAGAACTGGGGTACAGGGCCTCCCTGGTGGTGCAGGCAGTTGAGCACTGTGCTGTGAAGCTGTCCACAGCCTCTGCAGTGCCTGTTCGATCCCGGCTTGCCAGCAAGAGTCCCACATAGTGAGCAGACCTCTCCCTGTCTCGCCCGCTGCTCCCCTCAGGAATGTATTTCGTCAGTCTGCCTTTTCTGTTCCCCGCTTTGTCCTTGGTGAATCCTCTCACCCTCCTGTGCATCTGGCCTGTACCCTGATTCTTATATAAATAAATAAATCTTTAAAAGAAAGAACTGGGGTACAGGCCAGAGGTGTGGGGGGTGATAGGATTCACCAGAGACAGTGCAGGGGACAGAACAGGCAGATTGAGTGAAATACACAGCTGAAGGGAGCAGCAGGCGAGTCAGGAGAGTTCTGCTACACCATGTGGGTAGCTCCCTGGATGGGGATCGAACTCGTGCTGCAGTGGCTGCGGACAGCCTCATAGGTTGCATCTTAACCCCTTGCGCCACCAGGGAGACCCTACGTCTGCCTTTTCTTAAAGAACATCTCAAGCTTCTCAGGGCAAAGTACCTCCTACAGTATTTCCCATGCACAGATGACATTGAGGATTTTTATTACTGGTTTCTCACTCAGGCTGGTGACAGGTTTGTAGTTTTAACCCTAGTTGGGCCAACTTCTTCTGCTTGTTGGTGACTTGTCTTTCACATGTCAGGTCTGTGCGAGAGCGCGAGAGTCATAGCCGAAAGAGTGTCAGCTACTGTGATGTCTCGTCCAGCCCTTCCCTGGCCAGCCGTGCGCTGCCACCTGAGGAAGTAAGGAGCCAGGCTTCTGATGACAGCTCACTGGGCAGGAGTGCCAACATCCTGATGATCCCCCATCCCCACCTACACCAGTATGAAGTCAGCAGTTCCTTGGGCTATACCAGCACTCGAGGTCAGAGAGCTTCCTTCCTGCCTAAGGGATGGGGGTATGTGGCTGGTTGTGGGGTGATGTCCCTTATCTTAATTATTTCCATATCAGTGCAGTGAGTCTAAATAACCTTAACTATACGTGTGTGTATTGTATTGCTTTGCTCTATCCATTCTTCCCTGTCACTAAAACTGTATACCGTTCCACATGTTAATGAAAAGCTTTTCTGGGGCTTAGAGACAAAGATCTTTGCTTATTTCCTTATTTCCATTTGTGCTAAACTTAAAGCATCCTTTCCTGTCATCTGCTTTAAGATTTCTCCTGTTTACCTGACTTTCACTGAGGAGCACAGCACTGTTTTTCCTGTTCATCCAGCAGTACCTGCACTAGAGTATACAGGTCTTTCCTGTTTTTGTTTTTTTTTTCCCCTAAGTCTTTATTTTGAAGTAATTAATGGATTCATGGGAAATCACAAAAAAAAAAACCAGACAGGCAGGCCCCAATACCTGTCTCTCATTTTCCCCAGTGGTGACACCTTGCATAACTACAGTATAATATCAAAACTAAGGAACTGACATTCGTATAATCCACAGAGCTCCTGCAGATTTCCCCAGTTTTGCATACAGTCATTGGCGTGGGTGATGGGTGGGTATGTATTTTCATGCAGTTTTGTCACTTGTGTAGATTTCTGTAGCCACCAACACAATGAAAATACAGAACTGTTCCATCATAGCAGGGGCCTGAACAGGCCCCTCCCCCCTTATAACCACACTCTTCCACTGATTGATCTCCTTCTCTGTGAGTTTATTATTTCAAGAACATGGCATAAATGGAAGCATAGCCCTCCTGACTTCTGATCACTGATTTAGGAATGTTACGTGCACACAGTATGTAATCCTTCCTGTTGCCCTGGAAGGATTCCCAAAGCACAGAGAGTGTTTTCCATGATCCAGAATGTTGATGGGGATGCCATTAGCCCCAAGGGCCTTGGGACTATGGACCAGGGCACTTTTATCTACTGGACACCGTTAGGCACCAAGGACCTAGGAAAACTTTGGTTACTGAGAAAAAGGTTTTTTACTGGTTCAAAGAATTAAAAGGAAATTCTGAAGGAGAAAGGAGCAGATATTTAATTATGTGAGAATGGAATATAACCTATACATGTTCACCTACATATTCAAAAAAGTTTTAATGCATTTGAAATTAGGTTAGCTTTTTCCCACCTTCTGAAGGTGGGAAAGTTTGCATGGTAATACTCCTATTTTGCTGAAAATATTCTTGAAGAGTCTGTAACAGAAGCTTTATTAATATTAATCTTTTAAAAACCTTTGTTATTCTAAAAGCCAGATCTTCTCTGAGGAGATAATAGTGTACTTAATCCAAATAGCTTTGAAAGTAGTGTTTATAAAAATTAACTGACTAGTAGAATTGATTTCATTGTCTTTCGGTGATATTTTGGAGTTTATTGGAAAAGGCAAAAAGCATTTCACTGGAATATGTGGAGGCCCTTAGTTTCCTAATTAATTGTGATATGTAAGAAGTCTCCCCATGTGCAGTCCATGTAACATAGAAACACTTCCCTTTTCCCTACATATATTTTCCCTTAGTCCCGTTTCTCACCCTAAAGTATGTACTCACATTTTGAGTTGTTTTTTCTTTTTATTTCCATAGCTAATTAGACCATATTCTTTTTTATTTGGTAAGCCAGAGCATCAGTTCACTAATTTGCAGTGAAAAATGTAACTCATGGAATGTATATCAATTTATGGATATACATTAACTCATGTATATCAATTTATGAAATCAATATAATATACAGCTTCTTTGCTAGGCTTTGGGTTGATATGAGTGGATAAGACAGATTCTTTAACACCATGAAATTTGCTTCTGCTGCTGCTGGACCCACTCTTTTTTTTTCTTTTTTTTAAATGGTGTTTGTAGATCCAACTGAGTCTTGTGTTTTATTTATTTATTATTTTTTTAAGATTCATTTATTTATTTATACAAGATTGATTGATTGATTGATTTTTACAAGCACTGGGTACAGTCAGAAGTGCCGGAGGGTGAGAGAATTCACCAGAGCCAGAGCGGGGAGCAGAGCAGGCAGAAGGACCAAAGTACACTGCTGAGGGGAGCAGCAGGCGGCAGAAGAGGTCTGCATGCCATGCGGGACCCTCCTCCGGTGGCCGGGGAGCAGCCGGGGATCAAACCGGCGCTGCAGAGGCAGCCGGCAGCTTTGCAACCCAGTTCTCAACCACTGCGCCACCGGGGAGGCCCTGGACCCACTTTCTAACCTGGGTCATTGCTTAGTGACTATGGGATGTACTATGGGGAGCTGGTGGTGGATGCTGCATTTATCCACAATAGGGACCAGTCAGTCTGACACTGGATTGGACAGGTTGAGTCTAAATGTCATGCCATCTCCTTCCCGGTCAAGACTAGATACCCTCATTTCTTCATTTTTTTTTCCCAAGATTTTTTTTTAAAATACAATAACATTTGATTGCTTATTCATGTTCCAGGCCACTGAATCAATGGGAGGGGGTTCCTAATCTGCCCTGTCATTCAGGGCTCCAAGATCCTTCCATCCTAGGATGCCATGTTCATCAATACTGGTCTCCAAAGTTGTCACAGCAGGGGAAAATAGAATGGAGAGGATGTGTGGAGATATTTGAAGCATGTCACTTCTCTGTATTCCATTTGCTGAAACTAAGTTATCTGGCCTCAGTGCAACGGGTCTGAAAACTATAGTCCCATTGTGTGCCTAAGAGGAAAATCACAAGGGTTTAGTGAACACATTGACATCTCTGTCAGTGTCTGTCCTTTTGGTCACCAAATGTCTACTTTTATTGTTCCTCCCACATACAAAATATACCCACCCCATCCCCTAGGGTGACAACTCAAGTCCTGTCATTAATTCATTGTACCCAGCTCAAAGTCTAGGGCCTCTGGTTGATGTGTGATCCTCGGGTTTAGGTGTGCCTTCATTGGCCAGTAATTTAGGAACTGAAACTCCCTTCTCCCAAGTATTTAAAAAGTAAACAAATTCAGTATTTCATTTTCTCATAGTTTGACATTTTTACTCATTTCCCTCACTCCCTAACATGTATGAGGTTAAAGATGCTTATCAGTGTTGGCCTGTCTATCTGCCTTGTTCTGGTTTCATTGTCTATGTTTCCTCCTGTGCCTCGGCTCCACGATACCTAGCAGATGCCCTGGAGAACATGATGGAGCCACCACAGCGAGACTCCAGTGCACCAGGGAGGTTCCACGTCGGCAGCGCAGAATCCATGCTACATGTTCGACCTGGAGGATACACGCCCCAGCGGGCGCTGATTAACCCTTTTGCCCCCTCACGAATGCCCATGAAGCTCACATCCAACAGAAGGCGCTGGATGCACACTTTTCCTGTAGGTAAGTTGATTGCCTAGGAAAGAGCCTTGGACTGGGAGCTCATAGTCCTGATCCTCAGCACTAATCAACTGAGTGACCTTGGCCAAGTATCTCAACTTCTCTGCACCTCCAGAACCCCACCTGAAAGATGGGGATCACCATGTCCACGTTGCCTGTCCCAGAGGTTCTTGAGAAGATCCTTGAGGACAAACTTGGGAATGGACTTTGTAACTACTAACTCTCCGTATCAGGCTGAAGCCTTCGTTTTTCTATTTGAAAGAGACTTCCCTTTGCCACCTGCCTTCTTTCCTAAGGCTAAAGTCCCTTATTGTTGTTCATTCCTCCTTCCCCTAGCTCTGAGTATTAATGATACTGTCTCGGTTTCACAGACTTGTATTACTTTGTCTTCTTTTGAGAGTCTCTGACAACTGAAAAAAAATTTTGTTTTTCTCAAATTGACTGTATTTCTAACCCATCCTTTATGATCTGTTTTGTCCTAAGGAAGATGACGGTAAGGTTTTATGCAGCTATGGCTAAAATTAAACTTCAGCTTAATGGACTCTGCCTGGGCTAGGAAGGAACAGATGCAGTTAACTCTGGGGTTTTTTCATAGAAACCATCCTGCCGAATGTCTGGAAACATCTAGTTACTTTCTTCAGTACTTTCTCTTAGTGTTCAAAGTTAAATAGGTGAGAAATGAATCTGGTTTTTTGGGCTGTAATTAGGGGTCATTCCTAATTGTCTTTTTGTCCCCCTTCTCTCTGCAGCACTCACTCACATGACTTGATTCTCTCAGGTGTCTCTTTCTTTCCGTTCTTCCTCCCCCTTTGAGTTCTATTACAAGAACCACTTCTGTTTCTTCCAAGACCTTCAGTTCTTGTTTTCAGTGCTTTTCCTCCTCCCACCTATCACATACTCATCACTAAAGCGTTCTGTGAACACCACTTCCTTTGTTTTCTCCTCCTGCCCAACTGGCCTCTGCTAGCTGAGCCCCTCCTTTGCCAGTCTCCCCAACTTTCCATTTCCCCCTGCTCATCCTCAGCAGTTCTTTCCTTTCCCAAGCTAATCGTGGATTCTCCTGCCCATGTTTTGCCACTTCCACACTTGGGATTTCACACCCATCATTTCTTCTACCCAGATGCCCTCTCCTTCCTTTCCTGCTAACCTTGTTTAACACTCAGCTCTAAAACTTCTCTTTCTCCAGGAAGTATTTTAGATCTTCCTAATTCTGACTTATCTCCTACTTGATGTCTTTTTTTGTACTTATGCATCCTCTGCTTGTAGAGTCAGTTATTATTATCTTATGTATTAATAGCCACTTAGTATTTCCCTTCTCATTTAGTTGATGTTAGCCCTCTTACCTCTTCTGTATTTCTCTCCAACATCTCAGTTGACAATCATGAGACAGAGGCTTCTAAAATCTTTTTAGCTTGAACAGGGTGACAAACATGAGGCCTCCCTGGAGGATGAGTCCTGAGTGGGAGAGGAAATATCTTGTGTGGGAGCTGGAGGGCCCTATCTGTGTTCCTCTATGGTGTGCTCTTCTTTCAAACTCTCCCAACACTCACATCACAGCAGCTGGAAAGAAGGAAGATTGAAGTTAAGTGCACAGCACTAGCTGGCAGGTGGGAGTGATGCTCAGTGGATCTTTGTCTGGGTAGGACCATCCGGAGAGGCCATCCAGATCCATCACCAGACCCGGCAGAATATGGCGGAGCTGCAGGGCAGCGGGCAGAGGGACCCTACTCACTCCTCTGCGGAGCTGCTGGAGTTAGCGTATCATGAAGCTGCTGGAAGGTGAGGTTGTGCACAGGACTCTGGAAGGTACCTCAAGAACATTCTCTAGCACCCAAGACAATGTACAGACAGAATGCCATGTTTGTAAGACTTGAAGGGACTGTATGACATCAGGGCCTTCTTTGTCAGTTAGCACCATTCCCTTCAGTGGGCCGAGTGCAAAGCAAAAAGCATGACATTTGTGCCAGAGATGTTACCTAGCCTGTTCTAGTTTTCACTTTCATTCAAAGTACACCTTGTAAACCTTAAACGTGAATTTCTACTAAACCTCAGTCAAGAGTAAAAACAAGTGCTGAGACACACATTTTGTGTGTTCTGGGTAGTATGTTTATGACTTTTGTCAATGTTGGATATAAATGTTAATGTAAGGGAATTTGAGACCTATGTTTATAGAAACAACTTTTTTTTTTTTTTAAAGATTTATTTTATTTATTTATTATATAAGCACTGGGTACAGTCAGAAGCGTGGGAGGGTGAGAGAATTCACCAGAGCCAGAGCGGGGAGCAGAGCAGGCAGAAGGACCGAAGCACACTGCTGAGGGGAGCAGCGGGCAGCAGGAGAGGTCTGCGCGCCATGCGGGACCGGTCTGCGCGCCATGCGGGACCCTCCTCCGGTGGCCCGGGAGCAGCCGGGGATTGAACTGCTGCAGAGGCCGCGGGCAGCTTCGCAGCCCAGCGCTCAACCGCTGCGCCACCGGGGAGGCCCAGAAACAACTTTTTTTTTTATAGAAACAACTCTTTGAATCAGAACTCTGAACATGTTACAAGGTATTTAAAGAGAATCAGTATAGGAAGCAATTGTTTAAGCCTTGACAAGCAATTTTTGGCCCCTTCAAGTCACTTCAATGTCCCATAGGTTAGATTAGAGATATGGCAGGACCTGCCCCTCTTACCGAATTAACTTGGTCTATCTATTCAAGCACCTCATAGCCTCCTGTTGAAGTTGGCAGGAGAAGGGTTAGGACAGAAAGGACAGGCATCTCACATGGCAGTGGAAAAGCAGTGGGGGTCCCAGGGCAGGAGGAGCAGGCCACAGGAGGCCAGAGCTGGCAAACAAAACAAGCCCTGAGGCCTGCTGACCTATGATATGGATCCCAGTGGTTGTCAGCCTGTGCGGCTGAGTATTCAGTTCTGTTTCTAATGAAATCCCCTGGGATACAGGGTGAGCAGGAGAAAAGGTGATGATCTGCATTAAGCCAGGTGGCTGGGCTCTGTTCTCTGCAGGCACAGCACTTCCCGCCAACCTGGTGACGGCATGTCCTTCTTGAACTTCAGTGGAACAGAAGATCTTTCTGTCAGCCTGCTTAGCAACAGTGGTGCAGGTAACCAATCCAAGAGGTAACAGAGTTGGGATGCTCAGAGCAGGCTCACATCTAGAAATGACAAGAGAACCGGAAAAGCAGGACCATGTCTATTTTGAGCTCGTTTCAGCCACAATTTTGTGTGACCTATTTAGAAGCAGTGCTATATAATGCATGGGATTATAAATGAACTGCACATTGTGTTTTTCGCTGAGAACATGAAGGCCAAGCAACATTTATCATGTCAAGTGAGTCGTGATTGAGAACTGACCATGAGCTTGGTTTGGGGCAGCTCCAGGGACAGTGCTCGGCTCTAGAAGAACTTTTAGTTGTGTGTGGGGGGGACAAACCCACCTCTATAAACATAATCAGAAGAGACCCTGAGGAGAACAGTGTAGTTAGCTATGAGAGCAGAAAAGATAAGGGTGTGTAGTTCCTTAAAGTAGTTGTCATATACCTCAGACTTAAAGGGGTAGAATTTTGTTTGGTGGACTTTGAAGATGAGGATTATTAGTGTAGGTTGTGTGGTGGGGAAGAGTATGAAGTTACCTTAATACAGGTTTTATGTCTTCTAGAACTGTTTGTATGTTTATTGCTTCATCTAATCATCTTAGTAGGGCATGTTATTAAATATATCTTAAACATGGGCTACTCAATGCCCAGAGATGTAGAGATATTAAACAAATCTCTCAAGTCAGTAGCCAGATGTCTTGACTCAGAGCACCACTTGATGCCTTAACAGGTGTAGGGCAACATGAATTGGAATGGGTGGGGGCAGATTTTGGAAAGCCTCAAAGAATAGATATTATATAAAATAATTGAAAACTGAAAAACAAAACGGGGCTGCCACTTCGTGTCTTAGTTTTCTGTTAGCCAATTTGCATTTCTAAAAATTAGGTTAAGGAATTTTGTAGTGAAAGTGAGGTTGTTGAAAGCTGGTTAATAAAGTTTTCCTTCCTCAGTCGGTAGATTCATCAACACTATATGTGAGTGCACAAGAAATGAGACCTGTTATTTTGATTATTGGGCAAACATTTTATATTCCAGTCATCGCTTGTGCCTCCAGAATATCCTTGTCCTCATATTCATTTGCACAGAGAAGTTGCTCTTTGAAGTCTTCCCTGGTGGGTCTCTCTCCTGACCATGCCTTCCCAGATGTTAGGCATGTTTCCACATAGTTCCATACACATAACCCAGTTGTATTACTTGGCACATCATGATCCCACTGTTTATTTCCTTGTCTGTCTTTCTACTAGACTGAAAGAATGTATCTTCATTCATTTTCTCTGCATAGTGTTTAGCACATTTATTGACAAATGAATTTATACTTCCAAGATCAAGCTGCCATATGTGAGAAGCACTTGAGTGGGCCACATGATTACTGTTTAATTGGTATGCAACTGTTCAATTACATAACATGTTCTAGAATATTTGGCATCTTAGAGAAGATGTGGGCTCTTTGGATTGTTTTTCTAGACAGGATAATATCGTTAAATAGGGTCATCCTTACCCTTGCCCAGTACCCTTCTGACCAGTAGCCTGTGTTTTTGAAGGGCTCAGGGGTCATCAGGAGGTGGACTGTAGCTCTGCACTCACATGGAAGTTACACTCAAATTTTTGATCTTGTGCTTTCTGGCCAGTTATGTTAGCCAGCCACAGAAAGAAATTAGATAAAATTACCTAATTTTTATTACCATGTATATTAACCACTTAACTCATGTGCAATAAATAACCAGCTAATTTCAGATCTGTGTTCAGGAGCTAGCCAGAATGTAGCCGAATCTCATCACCTCAGCCTGTCCTAGTCCAGTCCAAGGTATCATCATCTTTCACCTGGTTTGTTGCAGTAATCTGCTAACTGACTTTCCACCTTGCTATCCCATATAATTTATTTTAAATAAAGCAATTCAGTTATCCTTCAAAAATAAAAGTCAGATCATGAAACTTCTCTGCTTCCCGACACACTCAGAGTACAAGCCAAAGCTGACGGAGCTCCCTGTTCATGTGGCTTCTTATTACTCTTAGACTCTTGTGCTCTCCCTTTCATTTCAGTGTCATGTTCCCCAAATGTTTCGGGCACACTCTGAATGTCAGGTCCCTTCTCTTGCTCTCTTCTTGCCTGTGTTCTTATATTAGAGAACTCTTTGGCTAAGGTCCATATGTCTGAGTTTCCCCAGGACAGTTCTGCTTTGAATTTTTGTCATGTGTGATTATTAGTAGTATCCCCTTTCACTCGGAGAGGTGTCCTGGATTATAAATTATAGTCACCTTTCTGAGGGCTTGCTCTTTTACTTCCTTAAGGCCTTACCTGAATTGCCATGCTTAATCTTGGTACTTCCCCTCCTCTTCCCTGCCTAATATTTCTCTATATTATCACCTGACATAATAGAACTTCATTTGTATTTTTTTTATCATAAGTCCGATGATGGCAAGGATTATTATTATTTTCATGGCTGTTTCTCAAGAGCATGAAAAGTTCCTGGCACATTCCAGGTAGTTGAATGAATGCTGGGAACCTTCGGAAGTTAACTTTCTCTTTACGGGGCATGTTGAACAATTAAATGGATTCCTTTCTACAAAACTTGGGCAGCCTTTTTCTACCTTGCTTATTTTAAAACGACTTTAACTGAACTGTAATGGTTCCAGTGCTAATGTGTAATCTGAACATGTGATCGTTGCTAAAGGCTGATATGATAGTTGAGGGAATGTGGTTTGATGAAAATGATCTGGAACAAAGTCCCATCCCTCCTTTTTAGTGCCTTTGGATTTTTACCTTTGACCTTGACTGATATTTAGGTTCTTCATTTGTATAGTGGGCTTTAAGATCTTACCTGCCTGGCTGCCTCACACAATTCTAGTAAGGATCAGGATTAGCTTGGATTTTGAGTCATCAAGGGCAATATCCATGTTAGGTCCTCGTTTTGGGACAAGGTCTAAACAGACAACAAGTTACCATTTCCTTCGTTAAAAAATAGAAAAGAAACAGGAAAACCTCATCTGTGACCCTCCCTTCACCTTCCGGGCTTTACAGTTTGCACCATATGCAGGCACTGGAGCATGACTCACATTTTCTCCTGCTTTTGGACAGGATTCAGATGTGAGTCATGCGTCGCAGGAGTGGTGTCTCTGTGGGTTTCCCTCTTGGCTTTGTAGAGTTTCACTGTGAGCTTTGTGGACTAGTGCCCTGTGCCTGTGCTGCTCACATGTTCCTCACCATGTTCCTTGGTAGGGTCCAGGTAGTTGGCAGGCTGGGGCAGGTAGTTTTATCCCTCTGTTCCTTTAACTGGGTACCAGTTTATACAATTGGTAGTGTCATTCCTTTCACTGGGGAGAAGTGCTCTAGATAATTTTGGAATGGAATCTTTTCATGTGCTTATTTGCCTTCTGTATAGATCGCTTGATGAAGTGTCTGGGTGAGGCTTTCATCCATTTTCTCACTGGTTTTGAGAATTTATTCTATATTACGGATACAGATCTTTTGCCAGATTTATGATTTACAAATGCTCTCTCCTAGGTTGAGTTTATCTTTTCAGAGATTTCACAAAGGATTTATGATTGTTTTAAAAGATTCAGATGACACAAAGGTATTTCGAGTAAAAAAATCACAAGTATGTTTTACCTCTTACCACCTCCTCTGGCTTTCCTTTTGGAGGTAGCTGCTGTGACAGTATCATGAATGTCTAATAGTTATTTGTGTTTTGAAAGTTAAGTATTGATATATGTATTGTAAAATTAGTTCTATTTTTATCAATAAGTGGCTCTTCAAGCAATCTTCCTGCCTTTTCTTTCAGCCCAGTTATAGGTAAAATCATTGCTTTTCTCTTAAAGCAGTGTGTTTTGATGGCCTGTGTTATATTACAGAAAGCCGTGATTTGGGGAAGAAAATCACAGAAGATAAGGGTGACTATTGAGTGGACTAAATTTAAATAGGTCATTTTATATTTGCTAAGATTGCTCCAGTTAGTTGACTTTGAAATATGTCTGTTTTCTTAAAATAAGTGGTGGGTTGGTTTTTGTGTATGTGCTTTGTGTGTGTGTGTGTGCGCGCGCGTGCGCACGCACAAGCATACTTACACACATGCACTAAAGGTCTCATTGTACAGAGAATGGTATTTATAACTTCAGAGTACAGTTCTGGCTCATGCCCAAATTTTAGATTGCACTTTTTTTCTTTGATTGATTCTTTTATGCTGTTTGAAATACTCAGCACAGAATTTGCACTTGGTTCACATTTTTATTTTTAGCTACAGTTTGGGCTTTTTCAACAACTGATCAGAACTTTCTTGCAGAAAGAACCTCATTAAAACAAACTTTTCTTCCCATAGGTATGAATCCTAGGACCCAGAATAAAGATTCTCTTGAAGACAATGTTTCTACCTCTCCAGATCCAAGTAAGAGGGGAGATGGCTGACTGGGATGATGTGGGGGTATGGGGGCTCATCAGAGCATGGGGAAGCAAAAAGGAAGCCCTATGGCAAGAGAATGGTCTGGAGGTCCATTCTTGAAGTTCTAGAGTGCTAGGAGATAATGTACTGAGGGAAGACTTTAGCCTCTTCAGTGGAAAGTGAGAGGGATGTAGCCAAGTGACCCATCTCAGAATGTGATTCAATAAGTGGGGCATATGGGTATGGTCATGGAATTCACGTGAGATCCATTTACCAGTCCTGAGCTGGCCTTAGCCCTTATGTGCTTAGTGGTGACTTCAGGGAAAAGTTGAAAAACAATAGTAAGAACTGGGATTGTGTACATATCTGTAGCTGAGAATGTTGGGCTGTGTTAAATTTGTTTTGATCATCCTTGTCTACTGAAAAAAGCTGTGAAATAAGAGAACACCTAAATATGTTAACAGCAAAAAACCGGAAAAAAACCCTGCTACCTAATAGAGCTTACTTTACTTAGCCATGACCCATGTATATACATCACAGACTCCCTGTCTCCACTTAAGATTAATTTAATAATCCTTTCACTACGTCTTCAGTCCCTTGTATCAATCAAGTTTAATGGCTTTATTGAACATAATACTGTATCCCAGTTTGAGTAATCATTTCTTATCAGTGATCATTTAGGTAGTTTCTAGTTTTTTAACAATAGTGTGCAGCGTGGACATAACACATGCTATAGTAGGTGTACTTTTCTTGTGGCTCATGTCCTGGGAATATATTCCCCAAAGTATGGTTGGCAGATTGGCTATTTTCCAGAAAGCTTACAGCAATGAAGAAATGAGCCTGTTTCTTCTCTACAACCCCAGTTTTAACTTTATAGTCTCTGTTTATCATTGTTGTTCATGTTTCTGAAGTGGAACCTCCTCAGGGGCCTTCTTTGTTGGGCTTGAAGAGACCAGAGTCAGAAAAGAAACCACCACCCTTAACCCAGGGAAAGAACATCATTAAATTAAGAATCTATCACCACAGGATTTTGGACCAGGCATTTGAATTCTTTGCGTCTTGGCATGTGCCTCCAGAAAGCATTTTAAAATAATCGCCATAATCCTGAAGGTCAGGAAGCCAACAAGAGAATCAGAATGATCGAAGAGGGTGTAAAGATAAAGCTGTTTTCTGCTTCTGGCTGCCCCACTGTGGCTTTGATCAGGCCTCTTCCTTTGGCCTCTGGATTTAATCAGGACGCACAACAAACTCACCCTTGTCTGCCATTTAGGGAAACTGGGTGCTTAATTAGGCTATTCTGGGATATGTTTTGAATTCCTGAAGTATTCATGAGATAATAAGACCTGTGTACAGTCAGACTCGTCGAATCAGATGAGTCCCTGGTGGTTGCCAGGGACTTGGCGGGGAGGGAGGAAAGAGATTTGCTACTCAGTGGGCATAAAGCATCACCAATACAAGAGGATTGAGTTCTGTGGGCATGTGGTACAGCACTGGGCCTAAGTTAACACTAGTGTGTGGAAAATTTAAAAATTTAAGTAGGCAGAGTGTGTTGTGTATTAAGGGTTCTTACCACAATAAAATTCAAACAAACAAAAAATACATCTCAAGACCCTTATAGATCATGAAGTTAGGTCTGTTGTGGGTGACATTTTTTTACCCAAGGCAGTGGTGCTGCACAGGGCACGTTTCCTGCTGTGACTTAGCACATCAGTACTCTTGTCCTTTAGCCCCAGATTCAGTGGGACTCTGTTGTACTGGGTAGTGGTACCTACCTAGTGGTGAGCAGAGAGGCTTCTGGTCCTGTAACCTCTAGGAAGTTGGACTTGACCAGGTGTTTAAAGGGGCTGGAGAGTCTACCATACCTGCTCCTTGGAGGCAACATGAAGGCGGGCTATACCATGACCAGGGGCCCACTGGCTGGTTTCGTGAGTAGAGTCTAGGGATGCCGCTCACCACTGTGATTGCACAGGGCAGCCCCCACAACAAAAAATTACCCAGCCCAGACATCATTAGGGCTGGCATGGAGAAACCCTGTTTAAAACTGAGAGAGCAGGCAATTCCAGACAGACCACATGGTCAGGTCCATTGTGTCGGGCAGTTTTTATTTATTTTTTTTATAGGTTGTCAAACTCTGTCTCTTAAAATTCTAGCCTTACAACTTCCCAGACATCCTTCCTTAATTTCCCCTCCCACCCTTTTGGATCTGCAACTTGTTTTTGCAATTCTAAAAGTATTCCTGAATTCTGCTGCCATGTGCTGTTCACTCCAAGATCCAACTGAGCTCTCCTTTCCCCACCCAGCCTCTCTGCAGTCCTCTGGAGGGGCTCTGGCTTCTTCTGCTCTTGGAATGTTGATTTGCTTCAAAGTGTAACTCTGCCTGCCCTGCCCTACCCTGCAGTAACCTCACTGGCATTGCGGCTGTAGCTCAAAACCAGCAGAAAATGAAAAGTATCAGCTGTGACTCCCATTTGCATGATGGGATTGGATAAGCACGTGCACTGCATTGTCTAACAAACTCTGTTTCTCTCTTTCTCTTTCTCCCTCCCCCCCTCCCTTCCCTCTTCCCCCTTCCTTTCCTGGCAATTTTATCACCTTTCACTGAACTTTTTTTCCCCACTATCTCTTTCCTCTCCTCCCCACTCCCTGCCCACATCCCACACCTACCATGGTGACCACGCATGCCTTTTTCCCCTGTTACATGAGGCAGTTCTGACACTGTCTGCTCCCCCTGTAGTGCCAGGCTTCTGTTGCACAGTGGGAGTGGACTGGAAGTCTCTCACTACTCCGGCGTGCCTCCCCCTCACCACCGACTACTTCCCCGACCGCCAGGGCCTGCAGAATGACTACACAGAGGGCTGTTACGACCTCCTCCCGGAAGCGGACATGGACAGGTCGGTGTCAGAGGACCGCACTCAGCTTGTTCTAGGAGGGGTCTGGATATGTTAGGTATTTGTGGAAACACTGGCTTTTCAAACCTGTGTCCTTTTTATTTAGGAGATTTTATGATACAGGAATTTCTAGTTTGTTCCTTAGAATTCCATTGACACATGCCCTTTAACCATTTCTCCTCATTGATTCTTTCTTAGATTTCTTCATGCAGCTGTTCTGAGCACGCTAAATATGATCTTTTCTAAAATGTCTGGGCATCAAATTATCTGCCTTCTTTTTTCACCTGCTTGAATTGATCATTCCTCTCAAAGCTGGTTTACAAGTTGTTAGTAGTTTGAATGGTGACCAGGGATGCTTGTGATGCTTGGTGATGAAGCGAAGCAATAGAGAGGAAGGGGCTGAGGACTCAGGACTATCAACTGTGTCCGGGGCCAATTGTATCAGTGTGAACAATTGTTTGCTTTTTCAGGAGGGATGAAGAGGGTGTGCAGATGACAGCCCAGCAGGTGTTTGAAGAGTTTATATGCCAGCGGCTCATGCAGGGCTACCAGATCATAGTGCAGCCAAAGGCACAGAAACCAAACCCCGCTGTCCCGCCCCCGCTGAGCAGCAGCCCGCTCTATAGCCGAGGTGAGTTTGTCTCCTTGGGTTTGTATTTTTCTTTTCTAAGAAACTTGTAGGAATAGGTTCTTAAGAGCACAGGGGATTAGGTAAATTTGGAGTACTTGTTTTTCAACGCAAAATTTTCCTCTCTAAATTTTACTTTTCATGAAGAATAGTCTCCATTAGATACAGATTTATCTTCAACACTGTCTTCAATCTTCAGATCTCCTTTTAAGGAAGAGGATATGACCAAGTTCAGAAATGTTACTGCCTGGTTTGGGCAATACTGAGGAATAGAGGTACCTGAACTAGGACTGAGCTGTCAAAGTTCATGACAATATTCTAGATCCAGAAATCTGAATTTATTTCTAGCCTAGTACTTGACACAGAGAAGATTCTCAGATGCTACCTAAACCTTAAGTTTACACTTGTTCTTTTTTTTTCGTATTCCAAATTCATCTTTCTCTTGTTTATTGTGAACGTTAGTGACATGAAGCAAGAATGGGGTGTCTATGAGTGACAGAGGCTAATAAATGACAGAGTCCATGACACTGATTAAGTTAGAGCCAGGCTCTGGAGAGTTTGTCTAAAAAAAAATCAGGCAGAGAGAATTAAGTGTGGGTGCCTGGAACAAGAAAGTAATGATCACTTCCTGGAACAATCAATGTACAACTGTCTACTTTCTTCTCATAGCTAATGTGACCCCCATTTCTCTAATTACCCAACTCAGAAACCTCAGATCATCTCTGGATTCATTAGTGCTCCTCTGCCAGATTAGAGAAGTGTGGACCTATGATTAGAAAGGAGGAAGCTTAATGGTCATCCTGTCCAGGCCCTGGTTCTTACAATGAAGTCTGGGCTTTCAATGGATTTTCTTTGAAAGCCCCTTGTGACATTTATCACATGTTGCCTTCCATTCATATTCTAGACTCTATTGAATATTAACCTCTTTGAGTGCCAGGGCTGTTTCAGACTGACCTTTTTATTCTCCACAATAGAAACCGTTGTGCTTGGTGACTAGTGATATGGGTCAATAAATATGCTTATTTATTCAACAGTGTTTTTGAAGCTCTTTCTCTGTATAATCTCATAGTGTGAAAAATCAAGAATTGGTGAGAACATTTAAGATGGGACCTGATCTGGTCTAGTGGAGAAGGAAATGTTTGAGTGAAGACCTGAAGTATGTGTAGGAGTGATTAGGAGAAGCAGGATGGGAGCAGAGAGTGAGAATAGAAGGGATGACACTTTCAAGCGGAGTGGTTGGTATATGCAAAGGCCCTCTGGCAGGAGGCATTGTGGGTACAGGCATGATGGAGCATAGGGAGTGGAGTGACCAGAGACTGGGCCAGAGATATCAGGAGATCCTGGCCTCAGAGGACATTGTGAAGGATTTTATTCTTTTTTTTTTTTTTTTTAAGAGCACGTATTTTATTTATTTATTTATTTGTTTATGCATGCACTGGGTACAGTCAGAAGCGCGGGAGGGCGAGAGAATTCACCAGAGCCAGAGCGGGGAGCAGAGCAGGCAGAAGGACCAAAGCACACTGCTGAGGGGAGCAGCGGGCAGCAGGAGAGGTCTGCGCGCCATGTGGGACCCTTCTCCGGTGGCCAGGGAGCAGCCGGGGATTGAACCAGCGCCGTGGAGGTCGCGGGGAGCTTCGCAACCCAGCGCTCAACCGCTGCGCCACCGGGGAGGCCGGATTTTATTCTTTATACCAAGAGTAGTGGGATAAATTCACCTTTGATCTCATTGGCCCTGTCCACACTCCCCACTTGCTTTTCTCTGGAATAGCTCATCGATGTCCAAAATTCCTTGCACATTCGGTTCTGTTCTGATTGATTCATAAACTTCACATGATGTGAGTATCATGTCAGATACTTGACCAGAGGCTTCTTGCCTAACTATGTTCTTTCTGGCTGTTTTTCTCCTTTGGTAAATTTAATCCCTTTTAAGTCTGTAGTAACAGAAGTGGTACTGTTGTTATAATTACTGGAAAAGTGGCTATCGTGGCTTATGCTACTTGCTGATTAGATTTATTGAATACCAGCTGTGAGTGAGACCCTGTCCTCAGAGTTTACCGTCTGCAGGCAAACAGACTTTAAACTAATTGTGAACAGTGCTGTGCAAGGTAAAGATGGGAATAACTGGTTTCACCTAATGAGAAATGAGGTATCAGGCTACCATGCTAGATGCTCATGAGCATTATCCCATGGCACTGTCTTCCTATGGCCAGCAGGGTGTTTAGTGTGTAAATGCAGGAATGCTGGGTGGGTGGAAGCCCTCTCTCTACATGCAGGAAGTGAGACTAGAGTTTTGATACCCAGTGTCCTATGAGACCAGGACCTCCTGACATCTCTGGCTCAGTCTCTGCTCACTCCCTATGCTCCGTCTCTCTTGTCTCCTTGGGAACCAAGGAGTGAGTTTCCTTGGGTACCAAGAGTGAGCAAATGAAAGAGATGGTATTAAACTGGGGTCTCTCTTGCAGGCAACCTGCCTGTTGCTCCCTTGGCATCATTTGCAAAGTTTCTATATCACAGTGAAGATCCTTTCAGCTTCCACTGTCCTCACTTCTCCTGACCACTCCCACGCTCCTGCCACCATGTGATGCTCTCAGCTGAATGAGAAGACTATTTCACCTCAGATCATGGGAATCTAGTCTTGGTGTAGTTGTTCACTGAAGCGCTATTTGACTCTCTTGAAAGTTTGCAGTTAGTTTTCCGGGAGCCCTGCCGATATCCCTAGGGGCCTGGAGAGTGGAGAAAAGGCAGGGCCTCCTGAGGATGCCAGAGCAGATGTACTGAGGGAAACTGAGCAGGGTAGAGGGCCCGGGACTGTGTGGTTTGTGTAGAGGTGTAAGTTGGCTGCTGAAGCCAACTGCCCTGCAGTCAGAGGGAAGGAGGAAGGTATAGGTGTTCCAGGGCTTTAGAGGTGCTGACTATCTACAGCCTGCAGCCCCTGGGAGATGACTGCCCCAAGGCAGAGGGGGTATTCTACCCAGGTCTTAGGTGGGGCCCCCATGGGCTCTGTGGTCCCAGCCTAATCCTCTCAGCACACTTACCCTCAGGTTCACTATTTTCCTCTTTCCTATTTAATTTCCTAATACTTTCTAATCCCTACTGTGGGCAAGGCACTTTATCAGGTGCTTCTGAAAATATGAATACAAACAAGGGTTGGGCCCTGGCCTCCTGGAACTTTTTTAGTATGTAAGGGGGTGAGACAATCACACCAGGGCTACATAGGGATAGAATTCAGACCACTGACCTGATGTGATAGCTTTCTGGAGGAAGCTGCATTTGAAGGTAACCTTAAATGATTTCAGTAATGGCCCAGGAAGGGAAGGCAGAAAAAAGCAACAATTGCAGCAAATAAAGAAATGGTCATTCAAGACTGAAACTGCGGGCACGAAAATTGGTTGCCAGCTTGGACTGAGGGCTTGTGCTTGGGTGGAGTGGAGTTCTATGTTAGCCTTACATTTTCTCTCAGACTTAATAACATCAGCTCCAGAACTTTCCTTCTCAAAGGATGAGGCATCGGGCTGTTCTACTTCGAGTGTGTCATCTAGGTGCTAGCGTCCCCAAGCTCTAACCTACTGTCGGTACGTTTAGTAACAAAAAATTCCACCAGCTCCAGGATTCTTTTTTAACCAAGAATAGCCTTTTTCCATGAACCTGCCCCTCAACAGAAAGTGTTTGCCTCCTTTGTTTCTCCTCTTCTGCATCTGTCTGGAGGAAGTGATTTTGTTCTCTGTTAGGCCTCGTGTCCCGAAACCGCCCTGAGGAGGAGGACCAGTACTGGCTGAGTATGGGCAGAACTTTCCACAAAGTGACGCTGAAGGATAAGATGATCACAGTGACACGATACCTGCCCAAGTGAGTCCTTGGATCTTTAAAGTGTTCGGCTTCTGACCCAAATGGTGCCCAGGTGCCAACTTAGTTTATAGCATGTGCTGCCCTCAGTGAATTGTGGTTAGCACATAACTCAGGAGGTTAAGTGGTTGGTTTTTGCTTTTGAAGTTATTGTTTTATTTTCTAGGATACTTTAGAGTTGTAGCTCACCTACTCCAAAAGGGATTTGATTCCATTTACAATGTTTAGCCTGGTTTGTAACATGCAATTAAACATGAAGAACGTGAGGACAGAAGGAAGTGAAGGTTGAGGAAGATCTGAGGACTGCTACCAGTCCCCTGGGCTGAGTCAGTTGCTGCAGTCCAGGCTTGTGTGCTAAGGTGGTGTTAAATGTATTAAGACAGAATGTCCAGAAGCAATGGGGGATTCTATTTTGGACCTCTGGGCGTGCCCTTTATTTTCCAGGTATCCTTATGAATCTGCCCAGATTCACTACGCCTACAGCCTCTGCCCTTCCCACTCAGACTCGGAGTTTGTCTCTTGTTGGGTGGAGTTCTCCCATGAACGGCTGGAGGAGTACAAGTGGAATTACCTAGATCAGTATATCTGTTCTGCTGGCTCCGAGGACTTCAGGTTAGAGAACGTACTTTGGCTTCCATCCTTGCTGCCTTGGGTATATCTTTAACACTTCTGTCCTTTTTTTCTGATTACACAATGATATCTGTTTTAGAAAATAATAGAGAACAGAAGCACATCGGCCTAGGGTTAAGAGTTTAGTGATGAGGGCCTCCCTGGTGGTGCAAGGGATTAAGCACTGCACTATGAAGCAATTCGCAGCCTCTGCAGCATGAGTTCCATCCCTGGCCGGCCAGAGAGAAACCCATATGGCGCAGCAGACCTCACCTGACTCGCCCGCTGCTCCCCTTAGCAGTGTATTTCAGTCAGTCTGCCTGTTCTGTTCTCTGCTCTGTCTCTCGTGAATCCTCTCACCCCCCTGCATCTCTGGCCTGTACCCCAGCTCTTGTATGCATAAATAAATAAATCATTAAAAAAAAAAGAGTTTAGTGATGAGATGGGTGGTGGTGATGGCTGCCCAGGAGTGATGTATTTCATGTGAGTTAATTGTGGGTTTAAAGATAGTTTTTAGGGCCTTCCTAGTGGCCTAGGGGTTAAGTCTCATCACTGCTGTGGCCTGAGTTCCATCCCCAGCCAGGGAGCTGACCCACATGGCGCAGCAGACCTCTCCTGTCTTGCCTGCTACTCCCCTCTGCAGTGTATTTTAGTACATCTGCCTGTTCTGCTCCCCACTCTGTCTCTGGTGAATCCTCTTATCACCTGCACCTCTGGCCTACACTGCAGTTCTTCTGCACAAAAGTGAAAATTAAATAAGCAAATAAAAATAGAGTAAAAAAAAAGATAGTTTTTAAAGTAATAAATTTCACATTTCACATATATCTTACCATGCAAAGTCCCCCCACAAAAATCTTGATGATGAGTTGCTCTCTGATGGACTGTCAGTGCAGCTTACATTGTTGGCATATGCCTCACTACCTGTGCTGTCTCATTTTTAGTTTCTGTGTGTGCTCTGTGATTGTGATGATAAAAAGCCACAACTTCATTGGGTCTGGGTGCATAGACAAATTCAGATGTCTCTAGGATGTGAAGTGAGCTCAGCCTTCATGCTTTTCCATGAGAACTTGTGTTTTAAATGACACCATGAGAGGTACTGTCAGTGATATGTGTTCACAGGGTGGGGTCCCCTCCTGCACAGAGTGCAGGAAGAGGTTTATTAGAAGCACTTCTTATTATCTACTTCTTCTCACCTCCACTCCCTTTTTTTCCTTTGGCCCTCCATAGCTTAATCGAATCTCTGAAGTTCTGGAGGACCCGCTTCCTGCTGCTGCCAGCCTGTGTCACTGCCACCAAGCGCATCACGGAAGGGGAGGTTCACTGTGACATCTATGGGGACAAGCCTCGGGCAGATGAGGAGGAGTGGCAACTCCTGGATGGCTTCATCCGCTTTGTGGAGGGCTTAAACCGGATCCGCAGGCGCCATCGCTCAGATCGCATGATGAGGGTGAGGGCTCTTAGGCCCCTGGGGGATTGAACTTGATCTTGCGTGCAGGAACTATCTCCTCGATTTCAGAGACCTCTCATTGGCTAGTTTACTTATTCCACAACTGTACAGCATTTATCTTTTTTTTTTTTATTTTATTTATTTATTTATACAAGCACTGGACACAGTCAGAAGCACAGGAGGGTGAGAGGATTCACCAGAGCCAGAGCGGGGAACAGAACAGGCAGACTGACAAAATACACTGCTGAGGGGAGCAGCGGGCGGCAGGAGAGGTCTGCGCGCCATGTGGAACCCTCGCCAGTGGTCGGGGATCGAACCTGCACTGCAGAGGCTGTGGGCAGCTTCACAGCCCAGCGCTCAACTGCTGCGCCACCAGGGGAGGCCCATGTGCAGCATTTATCTTAAACCCAAGACAAGTTGTTCTCCCCCATTGAGAGTAAAGGAGGGAAGGCTGGGGTATACAAAGTGACTGGATGGTGTTCTTGGCTTGGGGCCATCCCTCCTAGCCTGAGGACATTGTTCCTTCATGTGCTCCCAGGTGAGACACTGTGTTGGGTGCAGATACTTATGTAATAGGATGCTGGATTGCTGAGTAGAAATTGGCCTAAAAAGGTAACAGCAGCAATACTTACTTATTCTTATTTCAGTCACTATTAGAGTTTCTAGCACCCATGGGCATTGTTTTAGCCACATTACCCAGAGAGGACACTAAAGTACTAGGGCTCATGGATGTGTCTGAGGACACCCAGTTAATAAAAAGCAGTGTGTGTGTGTGTATTCTGGTCTATGGATTTTAACAAATGTATAGATTCATCTCATCACCACTTCCACACTTAGGTTACAGAATAGCTTCATCACTCCTGAAAAACTCCCTCATGTTACCTTTTATCATCATACTCCTCCCATCTCCTACCTCTGGCAGCCACTAGTCTGTTCTTCATTATTATTATACTTCATCTTGTCCAAATGTCATATAAATAGAATCCTATAAGATGTGACCTTTCCAGGCTGCCTTCTTTTACTTAGCATATGCCTCTGAGATTCATTCAAGATATCTCTTGTATCAGTAGTTCATTCCTTTTAATTGTTGAGTGGTGTTTCATCATTCGCGATGCTTTTTTTGGTGTTGTTTTCAACCTCAAGTTCAGTGTTCTTTCCCCTACACCAGCTGCCTTTTGTATAAGTACCACTTGTGATTAGAAGCATTTCCAGGAGAGCTTGTATTCTGGAAAGAACCTGGTTTTTGCACTCAGGTACTTGGAGAGAGAATTCTAACCCCAGTAGGATTTGAGATAAGTTTCTTAAGTTTTGTGAGACTTACTTTCTTCTGAAAATTAGTTATAACATAATGTACTCCCTAGAACTGATTATAAAGTCAAATGCGATGGTATGTATGAATAACCTCCAAAAGGCAGTTTGTTTTGAGTCCAGGAGGCATTTGGGATCTGCAGTTCAAGAAACAAGCCCCTTTCTGGCACTTACTGAAGAGGGAGAACCTGTGTTCTTTAACTCTGTTTATTGGATTCCCAGGGCCTGAAGTGTGACAGATGTAGCAACACACTTAGGGGTGTCACTGAGGGTGCTCCCATGGGCTGATGGCCTGTCTTCTCTTCTTTTTTAGAAAGGGACTGCTATGAAAGGCTTGCAGATGCCTGGACCCATTTCCACACACCCTCTTGAGTCAACTGGACCTCCGGTTGGGAAGAAGGGAACCTCAGCTCTGTCTGCCCTGTTGGAGATGGAGGCCAGTCAGAAGTAAGTGCCTGGTTGGAGAGACTGCGCCTCACCCTGTAGGCCCCAGGGTTTTTAGTGCTCCACTTTGAATGGGATGAAGTATGATTTCTATCTGCAAGGAGCCTATAATTAACCAAAAGACATACATGAAAAGAAAACTAAGTTAATACCTGATAAGTGTCACTTAGTATGAAATATGCCAGAAGTTAGAAACTTGCAGTGTGGGGCTTAATTTGAGCTACAGATGAATTTGGTTTTACTCACAATTGTTTTGTTTGTTTGTTTATAGACTATATTTTTTAGAGCAATCTTAGGTTCATAACAAGGTTTAAGATGCAAAGTGTACAAAGATTTCTCACATACACCGTGTTCCACACATCCATAGCCTTTCCTTACTATCAACATCCCCTACCAATGGTACATTTATACAGTGGATGAATCTATATTTACACATTGTAATCACCCAAAGACCATAGTTTATATCGGGGTTCACTCTGGATGATGTACATTTTGTGGGTTTAGACAGATTCAAAATGACACATAGGCACTATCAGAGAGTATTTTTACTACCCCAAAAAACACAAAATATTTTTTAAATAGCTTAGTTAAGTTTCTTTTAGTTTGAAGATTTCATGTAAAAATCTGGATTTTGTATGAATTCTGAAATGGAAAATAAATATGTACATGATTATGTTAATAAAATGTATAAAGTGGAATTATAGATAACATAGTATTATATATAGATAATACAACATTATATAAATTCCAGGTTTGCCTAAAATAGTTGAGGCTTTGTTAACACTGGGCCCATGCTCACACCTAGGCACGTGCTCCCAGGTTTACCTGAGACCAGCACATCTGGACTTGTTTTGCATGCTCAGTTGTTCTATCTGACTAGCTTCTCTAGGCATTTGAGTGTGTGGTCCCTTTAGGGACAGTACTTGCCAAAGTTCCCAGACACTGGTGGGACCATATCTTGTTTAGGGGCCAGGGAAAGCATCACAGGGGCTGGGACCTAAGTTTGTCTTATAGGAATGGAGGTGTTTATTTAGGTAGGAGGCAGAACTTGGGGTAAAGGAGAAAACACTGCTGTGTGCAGGTGGGACCTTGCTCTGAGGAGCCTTCCCTGACTCTCTACTCTCCCAGCCAGCTCAGGTTCCCCTCTGTGCTTTCCAACATCCTAGGCCTGTGTCCATTAGAGCACTTTCAGTACTCTGGGAAGGACCACAGTCATCAGCTCACCTGATTTCCCCTCAATTGTCTGTGTGTGAGGAGAGGCTCTATGCTATGCCTGGCACAGAGTAGGTACATGGTAGAGGTTTACTGAATGGGGAGGAAGGGCTGTTGAGGGTCTCCCTGTATAGACCTGGGGCCCCCAGCATGTTAGGTGAGGCTACACCTTGTTTGTCTAGCATGTAAATCCATGACTTGCTCTGCAGGAGTCGGTGTGTTATTAGACTTCCTCAAAGTAACTTCAATTGAGCAAGTGAGCACAAAGCATTGTGGGAGATGCCCTTGCAATGACAGAGTGGCGAGTTGGAGGCCTGGCTGTCATTATGCATTCTTATGGCAAGAGGGGTCCTTTTAAAGTTTTTTGTTCTTTTAATGGAAATTTTCAAATATAAAGTAGACAGAGTCATACAGGAAATCTCCATTTCTCCATCACCCTACTTCATTGATCATCAACTCTTATTGATCAAGAGCAAACTGATCTTGTTTCATTTATATCCTATTTGCTATTACTTTTCTTTTTATTTTTCATTAAATCCCAGACATCATATCTACCTCATCTATAATATTTCAATATGTATCTCTGAAAATTAAATGCTTTTAAAAATAACCCAAAATCATGATGCCATGATTTATCTAAATAGTTCCAGCAGCTCCTTAATATCATGAAAGGTCCAGTCAGGTGTTTGGCAGAGTGGTGTTTCCAGAGATGAGCCCCATGTTTCTGGAGGTCTGGTGGATGGGCCAAAGGAGGTAGAAGCAGAATGGAAGGTGTTGATGACATGGCAAGGAAGGGATGCAGGGAGAGACGTGAAGAACAGAGCAGGGTCACGGGGAGGGGGCAGATGAAAGGAGGAACAGGTTGGGTTTATTACTGAAGGCACCACATCCCCTTTAGAAAATGTCTTCATTGGACCAAAGAAAGACCACAGAACTCTGCCCAGCAGGTTCTTCCTGTAACACATCCCAAACCTTTCCCGCTGGAAAAAAGAACAAGGAACATATGTTGCTAGGAGGAGTGTGAAGTTGGGGGTGGGGGGGCCTTATTTTAATATGTCAGTGAGTCATTGTTGAGTATGTGCCAAGGAGCCTCTTTCTGCTCAGATTGGGAGAGGAAAGACAGCTTGGGGTGGTAGTGTCCCCCAGTGTGGAGGCTGAGACTCTCAGCCAACCCCACAGCCAAGGGCAAGCTGAGATTTATGCTTGCCCAGATGACTGCTCCAGGCGGACACAATATATTTTCTCAACGCTAGAGGTAGAGAGAAGCCAGAGCTTTATGTAATGTTTACTCACACAACACTTCTTATGTGCTTTTCTTTTTCTTTGCCATGTCAAGCAGATCTAATTTTATTTAAGGTGAAAAACAACACATAGCAACATAACGAAGAATTATTAAAATATCACCTGTAGTCCTGTCATCATTCCACCACTATGTTTATTCCCTCCAGTTCTCTCCCAGTCTGGATCTGTAAGCATGTACCTTTAGTTAGGCTGTTGGGGAAAGGTAGAGGCTCCTGGAGTTTCAGCCTTTGATTGATAAACAGCTTGACTGGAAGCGGTCTGGACTGCAGGTGCTGGTCAGCAGGTTTCTCTGCTCCTTTTGGGTGAAGAGAAATGGCTGAGTCAGAGCAGAAAGAGGGAGTCAGTTGCCGCTGCTTGGCTAGCGATTTCCTCCCACCAGAAAGCTGTGTGCTCTCGTGGACCTGCTCCCGTGTGCATGTGTACAGTATAGCTGGTCGTTTTCCCTGACATTAGACAAGGAGCCTCCAAGGACAAGGGCAGGGTCTTACTTGACTCTAAATCCTAGTCCACAGATCAGCACCTAGAAAGCAACTCAATAAACGGGGATGTCATGTGTATCATACCACATGTCTGAAGGGTCACTGGGGAGTAACTAAGGTTTCCTGCCATTGCTGTCCTAGTCATAGCCTGCCATGGCAGCCCTCAGGAAATGCAGAGAAATGTGAGTGTGTTTACGGATGAGGATCAGAGGAGGCACCTGAGATAGAGACAATGTGGTCTGAGCGGACAAGGGAAAGAACCAAGCATTTAGTCTGGGTTTCCTGTGTGAATTATACCTCAATGTGACCAAGTAATTGGTGTGAGGATGCTTCTCTTTTTTAATATTCTAGCTAATAGGTACAGAAGGAACAATAGAATAATGCCTCATGTGATTGCTAATGCACTAATGGATCTATCAGAGACCATCAGTGGCAACTGATATCACCAGGGAGAGACCACCAGGCCTTATGGGCCTCCAGATAAAAGTACACAATGCACTTAGGAAGAATTCTTGCCCCCAAATTGAACCTAAATTAGTTTAACTCTTTAGACATAACTTCTAGTTCTCAGGAAGTGCCATGCACAGAAGAACATGATAAACAATAAGGAGACATAAGCAGCACATCCAGGCTGTGTAAGTTTACAGGACAAATGAGCTACTTTCTTCAACAAATAAACTGTAAGAATAAGGAGAGGTGAAGAGGAGCTTGTGGCTTAAAAGAGACTTATAGGGCCTCCCTGGTGGCGCAAGGGGTTAAGATGCAACCTATGAAGCTATCTGCAGCCACTGCAGCACGAGTTCAATCCCCAGCCAGAGAGCTACCCACATGGTGCAGCAGACCTCTCCTGACTCGCCTGCTGCTCCCCTCAGCAGCGTATTTCAGTCAATCTGCCTGTTCTGTTCCCCACTCTGTCTCTGATGAATCCTCTCACCCCCCACACCTCTGGCCTGTACCCAAGTTCTTGTATGCATAAATGAATAAATCTTTAAAAAAAAAAAAAAGAGAGAGACTTACAAAACCTAATTTATTGCAATGTAGGGACTTTGATTGAGTCCTGTTTTATGTGAATAAACTATAAAAAAGTTTTTGAGATAATGGGGTAATACTTGATATTAGAAAACAAACCTTTAAAGAATCAAAAAGTGATTGTGATTTTTTTTTTAAGTTTTCTCTTAGCATACATACTAAAGTGTTTATGGGTGAAATAATATATGTGAATTTCCATCTAATCAGTAGGTAGAGGGTATAAACAAAGAAAGATCGGATGTGTAGGGGTTCATTATATTATGCTCTTTACTTTTGTGTATGTTTGAGATTTTTCTGTAATAAAAAAGAAAGTGTAGCAGGTTACTATGGAAACAGGTTTCTTAAATCTCTGGTTTGTGATTACTTCACAATCAGGTAACTAAAATGGCAGAATTTAAAACCAGCAAAATAGCACAGATAGGGTTCCCAGAGAAGCAGGTTGAGATGGAGTTTGACATATAGGATGTTTAGGGAGAGTGGTTGGGCTCAACGCCTGTGGGAGGGAGGGGACAAAGCAGGGGTGGGCACAGGGAGAAACCCAGGTGCAGTGCAGGCCCAGTGAAGGCTTGGGCAGCCTCACTCAAGCCAGAGCAGGTTTCAGAGGTGAGCCAGGTTGGACCAGTGTGACCACCTTCAAACCCCCTCATGGTTCATTCACTGTCTATGGGCAGCCAGAGGAGGGCCAAGAACTTAAATACGGCTGCTCTACAGTGGGGCTGTCCCGGAACGGGCTGGCAGCTGAGCCCACTGAACAACACTCCTGGCTTCTGTGGCAAAATGGTCACAGCAGAGGGGTCTGGGCACTGCCTCATAGTTACAACAATAATGAAGCATTTAGGACTATAATGTGAACCTTCTGAAACTTACCAAATAAAAATGCCATGATATATTAAAACAATATAATTTAGGGGAATATTTAATTTATTATCATTCCTGGTTAATTTTAGTTAGGAAAATACAGCTAAAGGTACATCTTTATGTACATCAGAACTGAGATGGGATGAGATGTCATAAAGAAAGCCATAGTTGCCTTGTGTTATGGGATAATGCCTGTTAGATTTGTGTGATGGGGAGAGGTGGGGTTGTAAGTGTATATATTTGAAAGATTAACTTATAAACACATTTCCCCCAGTTTAGCTTATGCCTCATGTTAATGCAGCCCTAATTAGCAGAATGTACTTTTACTGGTATATTTAATAAAACTGAGAAAACTTCTTCCCAGAGGGTTTAAAAAAATGTGTTCATAGCAGTCACTTAAACCACATCACTTTGCCTTTTCAAAGTAATATGTAAGTACCAGGTGCTACAAAGATGCTTTTTAAATTGGGCTGTTTTCTGAAGTACCATGAAGGGCTGGTCATTATTTGGGGCCTTGAATGAAGTGAAGGGTGTTACATAGGGCATGAAAGAGGAACAAAGCAGAAGTGTGTGTTCTGAAGATGGCGGCCACAAAACTCACTTCATTTCACCTTGGCTAACAAGGGTCCTTCCCCAGAGGGCTCTGAGCAAGCTACTGTCATGTGTTTTTCCTCATTCCAGGTGCCTAGGAGAACAGGCAGCTGTGCATGGTGGCAAGAGTTCCGCCCAGCCAGCTGAGAGCAGCAGCAGCGTTGCCATGGCTCCCTCCTACGTGGATAGCCCACGAAAGGTAACAGAGGCCACGCTAGCAGGGAGCTGCCAGGTGTTCTCAGAGACCCACTGTGGGGGGTAAAACGGATAGTCATTAGAATTCAGGATTGAACATATTAAGGAGATGGATGAATTGTACCCTGAACCCTTTTAAATATTACTGTTTTTATTGAGGAACTTTCCTGTTCACAGTTGTAAGGAAGCTAACTTCTTGATAAAGGCATACATAAATCTGTGAAGCTAAGTTGTATTGTTCAAGACCCAAGATCCTGCTTGGGCTTTGAAATTGGCCATTTGGTTCTTCTTCAGCCACATCTTTGGCTTTCCCTAAAGGGTGTAGAAGCTACTAAGGCAGCTTCCATGAGAGTACACTCTTCTTTGCTTGTGAAATTTCTATCAGTTTGCTATTCTCCTGAGAATTATAGTCAAGAGGGAGCAGATCATAGCTTGGGGGGCAAGAGGGGTGGTTGGGAAGGACCCAAAGCTGAGGCTATATATTTCTTTACAGAATAGCAAATACAGTGAGACCCTTTGCATAAAATATCTTCAGACCTAGGAGATGGTAAAAGGCATAAAGTCTAAACACCCGGAGGGAGGATCATTGAGAGAAAACTCCATAGGTGAGGCTTTTTGTATCATTAGATTTCGTCAGTGTCTTCTCCGGGGAAATTCAGAGCATGAGATCATTCTGATGTGATAGGGTGAGCTGACTGTACATTCTCTTATCTAGTTTCAGTTCACTCAGAGAGAGAAATTCAATATATGTATTTTATTTTTCAAAATTGTGGTCAAATTGTATGTCCACCTACGTATTTATTTTACTTCCATATCATGAAAATTTCCCCATGTTATTAAAATATTTTTCAAAAGCATAAACTTACAAAACAAGTATATTCCATCATAATGATATTTTATCACGACTTTTTAATGACTTTTTTGTTAAAAAAGTAGATGTTACCTGATTTTATAAGTAATATTTGGTAATTCCATAAATTTTGATAATTTTGTGTATCACAGTTATAAATCTGCAGACACCATCCTTGTTCATAATTGTTTGACTGCATCTCTGATTATTTCTTTAGGATCAATTCCTAGAATTAGACTACTAGGATGGAGGGATTAAAATATGAGGAAAAATATTGAATGAGGCTGCAAGCGGCATGTAGGATCTATGAATAAGCCAGAGGCCAGCAAACCTAACAAGTACTTTAGGCTTTGTGGGCCTGGAGACAAGACCAGTGCTTTGTGAAGGTACTTCCACGGCCACTCAAATTTTAACAGCCATTTTAGCTCACAGACAGTAATAACCAGGTGGCTAGATTTGGCTGGATTTCGCTGACCCTCACTCTAGCATATGATTTGAGGTACAGTTTAAGGATTATCTGTATATAAAAACGATCTGTTGGTCATGGAAGTCTTTTCATCTGTCTTCACTCGCGGGTGCATAAATCTCAGCAGCATTAGCCTCTCTGTTTCTTTATGTTCTGGCAGAAAAGGCACACAGGTGGAACAATGAGAATGTACAATACCCAGTGTCCTGCCCACTAGCTGTTACCTCTACTCATTGCCATCTTTGAGATTAGAAACAGTGCCAGGGACAAGGCTGAAAAGTAGGAAAAGTACAGAGCACAAGCTTTAAGGCTAAAATACACTGATGACCTGATATTAGACTGCTGTTTAGAACGCTCCTTATCTCCCAACTGAGCACCAAAGTTCACATGTATAGCCATCATTGCGCCAGATGTCGATTCCCGAGTTACAAGGAGAAACACAGATGTTCCATGATAGCCAGAGTGGAGAGCCCTGTCAGCCCTTTCAGAAATGCTCAGCACTTCCAGGCAGAAACTTGTGGTAGGATATATCAAGGGGTAATTGAATGTGTGTCTCCATAGCTGCACGTTTCCACGGTTAGTGAAGCAGGTTCACAGCAGCTTGTGGGAAGTGGCAGCCGTATTGATAAAATGAACATCCGACTACTTTAGTGATTCCGCTTTTAGCATTGAAGAAAAGCTGTAGAATGTAGGACCCTCAGATTTATCATGTGCCATTTCTGAATTTCATTGATAATAGGCATCAAAAATAAGTTTTTGAAGGGATAAGAGGATATTTCTTGACCTAAAGAAAGATAAAAGGAGGAATTGCTGGAAAAGTTCTCTATGCTGTTTTTGTTTTAAAAATGGCAACTTGAACCACACAACAATAGGGTGAGTTGGGGGAGACAGCTTCGGGAAGCCCCTCCAGTGACTACATATGTATACAACAGTTATATGTCTCAGCTGCTTGTGATTTTGTTATACACCCAATGGAGGAGAAGGTATTGCTGCTTCTGTATCTGCTGTTTGCTTTGAAAATTAAGCAAAAACTTTTCCTGCATTGAATCCTTGTCTCCTGTCTGGCTACCATATTGAGTAACAGGCAAAAATGAAAACCCCAAGCCTCTGTATATCTCTTTAAGAGGTTTGCTGCTCACCCAGCCAGGTGGGAGGCCAGGATGCCACCATTGAAGCTCCGCCCCTCACCCCCCAACCCCGCCTAGACTCCCACCAAGCTGCTCTGATGCCTTTCCCCTCCCTTGGCATAGGTCTGAAGGAAGTTCAGAGCTATGAGGGAGGGCGCAAGCATCCAAGCCAGGCTCTGATGAGACCTGAGGGAGCTTGGACACACCTTCTAACTCAGGTGCTTTCTCCCACACAGATGGGATGTTCTGTCCAAGAAGGTGTGAGTTCCTGCTTGTGCTTTGCATTTGGATATTGTCTTCCTAGGTGGATCTCTCTCTCTCCCACTCCCTGGTACCCCCCTCCTTGCACCCTTCCCCGCTGCATGCCCTTGTTTATGCTCTCCTCTCCTAGTTTTTAATTTTTCTTTCATATCCCTCTCCTCCCCCTGATGGTACACCACTGGCCCACATCCCGTTCCTCTCTCCCTTGCACCTGCTGTTGCCGCTGCTGCTTCCTCCTCCTCTGACTTCAGGACGGGGCCTTCTTTATGGAGTTTGTTCGCAGCCCACGCACAGCATCATCTGCCTTCTACCCGCAGGTCAGTCAAACTCAAGGGCTCTGCAGCCTGTGCATGCCTGTCCTATCAGCAGAAACCACGGGTTGGCCGTCTGCTTTAATCTGAACAGATGGAATTGGACTGAAACTGAGTTTGAGGGGTACTTGCAATTGAATTTGGTCTCAGAGTGTACATTCACATCCCTGCTGTTAGTGGCCACAAAGGGGATGGAAATGAGCAAACTAAGAGAACAAATATAGAAACACCAGTGTGCTCCCGTGTGCCCCATCTCTGCCTGGCTGCTTTACAAAGTTACCATGGATTTTTTTGCCACATCGTGCCTTCCTTTTTAGGCTTTTTTGGCCATATGATATGAACAACATGAAATGTGCCTTCTTACAGATTGAAAACTTATTTTTTTTCCCTCTTAATTCTACCAGATAAATTTTAACAGTATCTAAGGAAGTGGTAAAAAACAGAACAGGGCCTCCCCTGGTGGCGCAGGCAGTTGAGTGCCGCGGTGTGAAGCTGCCCGCAGCCTCTGCAGCACCGGTTCAATCCCGGCTGGCCGGCAAGGGTCCCACATGGCGCGGCAGAACTCTCCTGTTGTGCCCGCTGCTCCCCTCAGCAGTGTATTTCATCAGTCTGCCTGTTCTGTTCCCTGCTCTGTCTCTGGTGAATCCTCTCAGCCTCCCACGCATCTGGCCTGTACTCTGGTTCTTGTATAAATAAATAAATAAATCTTTAAAAACAGCAACACCATCAACAGAGCAAACATTAATGGGCACACGCTTGGTCAGAGGCTCGTCATGTGTGACCGAGGCAAGTTACCTTGGCCCTGGACTTCCCTAAACTCAGTTGTCAAATAAAGGGTTTCACCCAGATCTCCAAGAGCCGTCCAAGCTTTATGTTTCTTCAGTTGCTAAGTGCTGAGCACATAGCATTATCCTCACAGTATAATGTATGAATTAGGGAGACATTTTATTTCAGTTTTACAAATGGAGAAATCAAGGGCCTAAGAAGTTATGCTTTATGCAGTAGGGAGTAGAGCTGAGATTTAAATCCTAGACCAACAGACTTGACTCGTGATCCCCTGCTCTGTAATTAGTATTACTGATTACTGTAAGGAGGCCTCAGGTTCTAGGTGAAGAGAAAGTGGCCCCCTTGTCCTTCGTAGAGGTCCCTAAGTATATGAAATTGACTTCATTGAGAGGGTGTAGGCAAAGTAGGGCAGCCTAAGGAGGATAGGGCTTGGGAGGTTGAAGGGCAAAGGTTATGTGATAAAGCCTGAAAACCAACATGCATTGAGTGATCATTCTCTAGTTACTGTACTGGAAATGAGGAAACTGAGGCTAAAAGTCATTACTTGTCCAAGGGCACACAACTAGCAAGTAGATGAGGCCCTGCACCATCAGAGGGGAAGGGGTTCGTTAACATAGGAGCTCCCCCTTTCTTAGGAGGCCAGAGAGTGCCTTACCTGTCTGTGCAGGTCTTCAGATGTCTGTGCCTGCTTCATCCCAGTGAGCTGCATGACGCTGGCAAATCCATCAGGATCTGAGTGTGAATTCAACAATCTCCAATCTCTAAGCATGGGAGGCATACTGTTTTTGGTTTAAAACCAACTCAGGTTGAACTTTCTTTTTTATTTGAAGATTTATTTATTTATGCATACAAGAACTGGGGTACAGGCCAGAGGTGCAGGGGTGAGAGGATTCACCAGAGACAGAGTAGGGAACAGAACAGGCAGACTGACTGAAATACACTGCTGAAGGGAGCATTGGGTGAGACAGGAGGGGTCTGCTATGCCATGTGGGTAGCTCCCTGGCCGGCTAGGGATCAAACTTGTGCTGCAGTGACTGCAGGTAGCTTCACAGTGCTGTGCTTAATAACCCCTGGCACCACCAGGGAGGCCCCAGGTTGAACTTTTTCCAACATTTCTTGTGAAAAATTTTATACTTATGTTCTTAACATAACAGAAGAAAAATCAGCAGTGCCAAAAAAAGAGAATTGTTTTATAAATACTATAATAGTCCATACAACTTAATATGGTGGAATTTGTAGGTAGAACAAAAGTGGACAAGTTTCTACCATTTGAACTAGCACACAGAGATGAGGAGCTGGAGGAAGCATGTGAAGTTAAAACTCCACCAGCTGTGTAGTTAAGAAAAATATATAAACTAAAAAAAAATTATATCAACTCATTGGGTGCAGTAAGGGGACTCCAAATACTTACACATAATTAAATTGTACTTTGTTTTTTATTTTTCCTTTTGCTTATCTGTTTCTTATTTATTTTGGAAAATGGTACATAACAAGATTTGTTTGTTTGTGTCCTGACAGTCAGCATGGAGACTGGAGAGAGGCCACTGGAGTCTGATGATTCCTTTCTGATCTTGATTTCGCACTGTAGGACACGGCTTTTGGCACATTAATTAACCTCTGATCCTCAGTGTTCTCATTTATAAAAGGAAATAAAAATAACTTCCTTGTAGGCTTGTTTTGAGGATTAGAAATAATACACATTTATTAATAGAGTTCACAGGTATGAAATCATACACAGAACATGTGTGTAATTAAGTTACCTGTCAGTGACACAAAGATAACTAGAAAAGCCCCACATATTTGGAAATTAAAATGTAGCACACTTCTAGTAAGGCATGAGACAGGAGTAATACATGTGAAGGCAACTGGTGCTTGGTATGTGGTGGGCACACAGTCAATGAGCTTGTAGCTGCAAGGAGGCTCAGAGTGACTAAAATTCCAGGTTTTAATGTCAGTTTTGCACATCTGTTTACTGGTGCCTACTCTCTATTCCTGCTGCCTCTGCTGTCCATCCTAATGCCAGAACCAAAAAATAGAGTATGGTGAGCTCCTTAGGAGAAAGGGCCTGCATGTTAACAGGCTGCCTGAGACGGCCCTGGTGTCAGCCTGCCCACCGTGACACAACTGGTTGTGAAATTTTCGGCAACAGCACTAAACTTTCTGACGTTCAGGTTTCTCATCAGTAGACTGGAACAACTAACCATGTTCTCCTTATAGAATTGCTGTGAGAGCCGACTGAGATGACGCATCTCTGTGGTTAGTTCAGATCCTGGCACGCAGTAAATTCTCCAGACATGTATCTGTGTGGGGAAGTAGGGAGTGGGGAGTGCAGGGTGGGGTTGGGCACACACTAGTGGAGGGGCTTGATTGGCCTAGCCAGCTCTTTCCTCATGAATGTGTGTGTAAAAATGGGAACTTCCACCATTCTAGCTCTGAAATTCTGGGATGACCCTGAGGGACCTTGAAAGTAAGTCCTCCACCTCAGGCTAAGTTACAAAGGTGTTGCCTATGTATTGTTGCCCCTTAGAACAGTTCTCTACTGAGAAGGGACTCCTGTTTGCCAAGGAGGGTGAGATTCTGATTTTGCTAAGAGAAGGAAGTACCTGTAAAACTGAAACAGATAGCAGTGTGCAGAGGTAACAGGCCTACACATCCCTACTGGAAAGTAGTTCTTTGTGCCTCCAATTCGTCATTCTGACGATAATGAATGTGTCACTCTCTCTAATAACAGAACACTTCCACAGTTTCCTCACCTTATTCTGCTCTCTGGAAATCTATTTTAGTCTTCACAAAGTTCCACAAGAACTTGGAGGCATAAGAAATACTTGGTAATGGGATTTTCCTCAGAAGTCAGCCTGATGATATCTTTTGTCTGTACCTTGGAGCCTGAAGGAACATATTCAAGGAGAGAGGGTCCTGCCACATGAGACCTGAGCTAGTGAGGGTCTCTCCCCTTCTCCCCTGCTGTCCCTTGACCCCCCAGCAGTTACTCTCAAAAGGACACGTGGCTCTTGGCAGATCCGGCCCTCTGTCTTGTTGGATTTGCTTGTGTCTGGGGTCATGCGCTTAGCTCCGTACTTCCATATGCCCCAGCTCACTCCCTAGTTCACGCGACTGTATCTCACCTTGATCCTGCCCCAGCCTCCAGTGTGTTCTCCCTGCTTCCATCCTGCTCTCTCCCCATCTTTTCCAACTGTGTCTGGGATTTACCTTTTGAAATGTAAGTTGGATTGTGTCACTCCTGATCAAATCTATATTAGCTCAAACTCCTATAAGAAAATACTGTAGACTGGGGGCTTAAGCAGCACGTTTACTTCTCACATTTCTGCAGACTGAGAAGTCCAAGACCAAAGAGCTGGCACACCTGACTTGCAGATGACCACCTCATTGTGTCCTCAGATGGCAGAGACTTGGAGCTCTGGTCTGCCTATTGTAATGATGGGACACTAACCCCATCATGGGGCCCCTACCCTCTTGACCTCATCTAATTCTCTCCCAAGGGCTCTACCTGCAAATACCATCACATCAGGGATTGGGACTTCAACATGAATTTGGGGAGCACATAAGCATTCAGCCCATAACACTTCTTTCCTTTAGGATAAAGACCAAAATCAGTACAATGTCCTACGTGATTGAGGCTCTGCCTTTCTTTCCAGCCTTACTTTTTGCCATTCATCTTCCTCACTCTTGCACTCCAGCCACATATGTCTTTCTCCAGCTCTGCAGACAGCAGATTTCCTGCCACTGTGCCTTGGCACGTTCTGTTCCCTCTGATTGTGGCTGGTTAACTCCCACTCATCAGGTGAATCTCCTGTCACAGACTTGCATAGCTCCAGTTTTCTTTTCAGTCCTTCTTGTGGTTCTACTTTGCATTTGTATGACTGGGATTTAATTAATGTCCATCTTCCCCATGAGACTAAACTCCAGGAGGGCAACTTCCTTGTCTGTGTTGCTTAGTGGTAACTCTCCAGCGCTAACATGGCACTTAGGAGGGCTTAGTAAATACCACCTCAAAGATCCTAGTGCAGGGAGACATACACAAAGTTTATTTAAACAATAGAACCCTTTTTTTCCACAATGATAATTTACACCAAGCCCGGAACTATAACTATAACTATAACCCGATAAAACGTAATGGGAACCGCTCTGGCTTGCGTATGTGGGAGGATGGGTGGTGGAGAAGGCTCACAGCCCTGTGCAGTCGCACCCTGTGGTAGCCCCAGAGAAGCTGCCCCAAGTTCTGCAGAATGCACTCTGGGGCCATGCCTGTTAGGACAGCAGTTTTTAGCATGCACATGGGGGCACTGAGAGAATTTTCTGGGGAATCAGGCAATTTGACCAAAAGTGGACTTTTTACTCTAATGTGTTTTTTTCCCTTTGGAGACATGAGTGAGCAAAAGGTTCCTGTCTCCAGGGCTGACTCCCCAAAGGGGGCTCTCCAGACACACTACTCAGCCTTTGCCCTAACTTAAACCCTCCACCCTCAGGTTCTTGCCAGGAGTCTGCAGCAGGGGCTCACCGAGAAGATTGTCAGTCTGTTGCCAACTCCTGAAAATATTTTGGGACTTGCTGTGTTTTAAAATTTTTGAGTTAGTTGGGCATACTTAAAAATCTGTAGATTTTGTACAAAGATCCAGGTTTCTATCTTATGTCACAAAATCAGCTAGACGTTGGACCTGGGTTCTTTCCCGAAGAGAGTCATATGGCCACAGAACAGGCTGTGGTTTTTCCTTTTTTGTTTTATTTTTAATAATCTGCCAGCTGTGCCAATATGTGTCCATCAATTTTTTGTTTTGTTTTGTTGTTTGTAGCATTTGCTCTAGATCAGTGCTGCTTAGTGGAACTTTCTGCAGTGATGGAAATGTTCTGTATTTGTGCCATCCAGCACCATAGCTGTAAGTCACACATGGCTATCGAGCATTTGAGAAGTGGCTGGTGCTACCAAGGAACTGAATTTTACTTTTTATTTTAATTAATTAATTTTAAAAAATTTTATTTATTTATGCATACAAGCGCTGGGGTACAGGCCAGAGATGCAGGGGGTGAGAGGATTCACCAGACACAGAGTTGGGAAGAGAACAGGCAGACTGACTGAAATACACTGCTGAGGAAGCAGCAGACGAGACAGGAGATGTCTGCCTCGCCATGAGGGTTGCTCCCTGGCCGGCCGGGGATCGCACTCATGCTGCCGAGGCTGCAGATTGCTTTATAGTGCGGTGCTTTAACCCCTTGTGCCACCAGGAAGGCCCTATTTTAATTAATTTATACCTAAATAGCCACATATAGGAAGTAGCTATGGTATTGTAGGGCACAGGTCTGACCATTTAAAACATTACAGTTAGATCAAAAAAGGATTTAGATGCAATGATTTCATATTTATCCTACCCCTGTTTTCACTGGATTTTCTTGTATGTTTATTTTGATTTACTAATATGTTTATTAATTAGTATCCTCATCTTATTTTGGAGTGATGTGAGATATTAAAATAGAGATAATCATTCAAATAGGAGGTTAGGATAGACTTGGTAGAAGGAGGCTCTCCCTGTGGAGAGAAATTCAGCTCAGCTGAGATTGCAGAGCCTACGTGGCTGTGATTAGAGCTGTGCCAGGTGCCGGGGGAGGCACAGGGAGGAATATGGGACTTCATGGACGTTAGTTGTTCAATGTCTGTTTTCCCCTTCTCACCCCCAGATAGTAAGCTCCATGAGGGCGGGGGTTTCGGTTTGGGATGCTACTCCTTCCTTCCTTGACGGAGCTTTGGAGCTCTTGGAGGTGTGTGGGTTCTGTCTTGGGTCCTTCTCAGTGCCCTGAATGAGCTGGATGACTAGGAACCAGATGCACTTAGCCCACTTTGTCTCCAGTTTAGATTGGAATTAGGGGTTTTGGAAAAGAATACTTCACAAATGAGGTACATTTCTCATCACATCGTATCAGGGCCTCCGTGGGAGCCACACAACATCATTAGTGACATGACCCTTCCATCACTTAGTGGTATTATTTGCCAGCTGTCTCCACTATGAAATCAATATTTTCCCCTTTCTATTCTCTATGCTTTGGAAGCAAGTCACTAAGTCTAGACCACTCAAAAAAGGGAGAGATTAAACTCCACCTCCTGGAAGGGAGAGTACCTCCCTAGGAATCTTTCTGTAAGGATGATTTTGAATGACCTTCTAAGATGAGCTGCATCCTAGACAGACCAGGCCTCTGGGGGAGAGACTGCCATCCTGCCATTTAGCCCTGTCTTTTTGGTTACACCACTGGTCTTATTCCAAAATGTTACTGTTGGTGGATTTTTTTTAAGATTTATTTTTATTCATACAAGAACCAGGGTGTAGGCCAAAGGTACAGGGGTGGGGTGAGAAAATCAGAGACAGAGTGGGGAGCAGAACAGGCGGATCTACTGAAACACCCTGCTGAGGGGAGCAGCAGGTAAGACAGGAGAGGTCTGCTGCGCCATGTGGGTCAACTTCTTTTCTGGGAACTCATGCTGCAGTGGTTGGTGATAGCTTGATAGCGCTGAGACTTTAACCTCTGTGCCACCAGGGAGGCTCTCCAGGTGGGTTATTGAAATAGGTGTAATCTCCAGAGTGAAAAGATGACTAGGTGGAAGACATTCAGGAATAGAAAAAAAGAAGATAGGACATAAAATGAGGTGTTATAAAGTAGCTAGAGTTTCATGCTCAATTCAACCCTGAACGTCCATTGGTAGCCAGAGAAAAGTGGGAAACATCTGTTCCAGGATTCAGAGTGATAATGAGATAAACATAAACCATAACCATTAACACCAACCATAAGGCGTAACTTTTCCTGGCATTAGTATCTGAGCAAAAGGCCATTCTGTGAAGGCCCTGGAAGATGGACATTGTGTGATATAGCTCAGGGGTCAGGAAACTATGGGGCAAGTCTGACCCGCCATCTGCTTTTGTAAACTAAGTTTTCTTGGGGGAGACTCATGCTCATTCATTTCCATGTTGGCTCATGGCTGCTTTTGTGCTTTTTCGTGTAGAGTTGAGTAGTTGTGACAGGCCATCTAGCCTGTAAGTCTAAAACGTTTACTATCTAAGATTTTGCAGAAAATGCTTGCCAGTTCTGATATAGAGGATAGCTCCTAACACACCCGCCTGAAATAAAACCGCGGGAATCATGCAAATTTCTGGTGACATCCCACAGTGTAGCCTGGTAGGGCAATTCTCAGGGTGCAGTAGAAGAGAGAGAACTCTACTCCAGGGCCTCAGAAGGCAGCACCTAAGAAGGACACTTATGTACATGAGAACTGGATCTATTCCCCCTTAATTAGCTTCTAAGTTAATGTTATGGTATAAATACTGTTCCTAAGTCTTGCTGGTTAAGGGCAGATGGTGATTGGTAATTGTAAGCTGCTTCTTAACTGCATTTCTCCATGTAGTTTTAGTGCTAGCAAAGTCTTGTTCTCATTTATGTTTTTTTCTTAAATCGTTGAGCCTGCTGTAGGAGAGCGTAATCATTCTTTCAGAACAGGGGCAGTTTTATCTGCCAGGGGACATTTAGTAGTATCTGGAGACATTTTTATTTGTCATGACTGGGATGGAGGGAGATGATAGATAATGGGGGTGTTACTGGCATCTAGAGGGCAGAAGCCTGGGATGCTGCTCAGAATCCTACAGTGCAGCAACCCACAACAAAGACAAATCTGGTCCCTAATGGTCCCTAAGTGCTGAGGTTACGTATCATGTCTTAGAAGGAGTGCTTTTTACATGATCTGATGAAATATCTAAAAATACAAGGCTCCATTCTGGAAATACTGGTGAACCCTATATAGGAGGGACTAGACACTGTATTTTTCTAGAACTGTTCTGGAAGCCTTCCTGTTCTCTCTGGGTGTTTGTTGTGCAGTGAGCATGTCAGAGCAGTGCCTTCCAGAGCTTTTAAAGGGATAAAATAGAGATAACCAATGTTTGAGGTGAAATCCAGTGGCTGCCAGGAGAGAGTCAGGGAGGTCCTAAGTGGAGAGTAGATAGTTTCTCTTTGGGGGCTGAGGTGGAATGAGAAAGGAAACATTTTACTATGGGAGCAGCATTTGAAATGGCCTTCAGGAGTGGTGGGTTTTTAGCCTGTGGTTGTGGGGAAGGGGTCCCACGTGATGGGGCATGTGGATTCAGCACCCAGGGTTTGATTGAACTGGAAACGTAGACGTGGGTGAATGGTGGGGGAAGCCATGGATCCTAGGTCACTGCTGTTGGTGCAGGACCCTCAGTGGCCGAGAGGTTGCTTCTTGGTGTGATAGCCCGTGGGGAGACTTGAAAGATTTCCAAGTAAATGAGTGACAGGATCGGAACTGTCCTTTAGGAAGATGAAAAGGGAGGTGATTCTCAGGTCGAGTATTTGGCAGAGAGGCTGCAATCAGGGAAGCTGGGGAGGAGACTGAGAGCCCTCCTCAGCAAGGAGGGTCTGAGTGAAGGTGGTGGGAGGGTATGATTGGAGATGTGCGTGAGTCAGCAGAGGGGAGGCCTCAGAACCAGGCCTCTCTAGAGGTGAAGTTGGAAATGGGCACTGTTAGAGGCCCCTGGGCAGTTGGTGGACGGAGAGTACCACAGACACAGGAAAGGAGGAGTGTGGAGAGGTGAGGTGTGGTCAAAGGAGGGTGCCTGCCCTGATGCGCATCCTTTTGTCTCAGCATTCTCTCTCTCCTCACAGTCTCATAGGAAATGATTCTGACTCCTTGTCCTTTCTCTGGAGAGTTTTCTTTAGTATAAATCGGGCAGTTTGAATCAGGTACTGCAGCTATTACTTTGGTCCTGGGGATGTTCTGTGAACATTGACTTCACATATGCCTTGTTTTGGAGTGCAGGAATTCCCACTGCTCTGCTGAAGTAGCTACAAAGGAGCTGGTGTGGTCTCTCGACTCCTTTAACACTTTCCACCAGAGACCAGAGGGGAATGAGGGAAGAATAGAGAGGATCGTGTATATAGAGTCTTAAGAGTATTGTTGGACTTTCGTTGTGTGTGTGTGTGTGTGTGTGTATTAAGTTTGAAATCTTCTACAGGTGTCTGTGGACCAGACGGCTGCCCCACTGTTGGACAGCTCCAGTTTGGGGATAAGCACAGGTCAACCTGCGGACAGAGGCAGCAGCCAGACATTTGGGAATTCCCAGACCTCAGGAGAACAAGGCTTCCCCTCCACAAACCCCAGTGATAGCAGGTGAGCTTCAGAATGGCTGGGCTGTGCTGCTGGGCAGCGTGTATGACCTAAACGCAAGGCTATAGAGTCTGGAAGTTCAGAGTGCTGGATCCAGGTCTTACCTGGGCCACGAGTTTTATCTGGGAGACTGGATCAGTCAGTTACCAGCACCTGTTTAGTAGGGCTCATGATGTGCGCCCTGCCTTCCCCACAGGATAGCAAAGAAGTTCCCACAGAGACGTAGACAGTTTCCAGCACTGTGCAGGAGTGGGCTTTGGGAAGGGGTCCCAGGCCGAGCCCACCCTATCACCCGGGTGCCTTGGCATGATGCCTTGCACGAGGTAGTGTGTGGTCATTCTGTGCCCCTTGAGGGAAGGAATTTGAATAGTGAAAGAGTCAATAGTGGGAATTTTAGGGAGATTACACCTGAGGGGATAAATCAAACATTATACAAAAATGAACAACAATATAAATAAATAAATAAAAACATGAAAAACAACAACATTGCTTTAAACATTGAAAAGAAAAGTCAGTGATTGTGCCTGAATAGGGCCATTCTTATGTTGTTCCTGGGTATCCAGGGGAAAAATGACATGAATCAGGACCAGTGACTGAAAATTACAGAGAACAGATTCCATTTCATGATAAAGGACTGACTGGCAATTGGTACTGTGGCAGGGAAACTTACTACATGGAGAAGCTGAGTTCTCTGCCATTGAAATGTTTACATAGGTGGCAAGGGCTCGGGTCTTAGAAGTTCACATCCAAAGTCTTTCAATAATTTTTTTAACCCTGAGATTCTGAAATGGTCCAATGGGTTTTGGATCCATCAAAGCGGAAGAAGAGGCCTGAAGAAGAGGCCTGCACTGAGGAAGGAGGTTTAAGAAGCTTCCAGATAAGCACCAGAACTGGCCCATTTTGGTGGGGTGGGTGGTGGTGTGTGCCCAGTGATCTGGGCTTAGTTGCTGAATATTTAAGCATGTTTTAAGGAGCTACCATATTATTGAAGAATTTGAATAGCAGCTGATGGAAAGATCTAAACTCTGGAGTCAGGCAGAACTGGCTTCACATCCAGCCCTGCTGTTTCCCAGCTCTTAGACTTTCACCTTTAATGTATACACCCCCACACCTGTGCCCTATGAGATAGCCCCAGGATGTGACTCTTCACAATTTGCTCAAGTGTTCAGTGTCAGTATTATCCTGGTCTCCAGCTCTGGAAGAAGTAGAGTGTAAGATCTGTGCTCTTGACTATGCATGTGCCCCCTTGTTTTGCTAACCAGTCATTCTGTGTTCCAGCTCTCAGCAGCAGATGGCAAGCTCCTTAACATCATCCTCCACCCTGGTGGAGATCCTGGAAGCCATGAAGCACCCCTCGTAAGTGGCTTGTCTGTGAGTACAAGGGTGGGAGGAGCTCAAAGATACAAGCCATGGCAGTGCTCAGCAGTGTGCTTTAGAAGATTCATACTTGACTACTGCTCACCAGCTGTGAGACGTTAGGCAAGTAACTTGACCTCTCTGAACCTCTGTTAACCTTGTAAAATGGATAACAGGGTTGCTCTAGGAGTTAAATGAAATAATTATGTAAATTACCTAGTATAATGATGGACAAGTATAGGTATTCTCTAAATACCATGTCCTTTCTCTTTCCCCTGTCTTGTTTTCCCCCGTGACACCTCTTGTCCTACCAGTGGATTTCCTCTTGGCCTAAAGAGAAATTGAAGTTTGGGACCAGAACAGAATATCTGCTCTTTGTTTTGTTTTTTGCTTTTAAAGTATGCATAAATAAATAAATGGCATGGGGGAGGATGAGAGGATTCACCAGAGACAGAGTGGGAAACAGAACAGGCAGACTAACTGAAATACACTGCTGAGGGGAGCAGCAGGCGAGTCAGGAGAGGTCTGCTGCGCCATGTGGTTAGCTCCTTGGCCGGGGACCGAACTTGTGCTGCAGTAGCTTCATACGTTGTGTCTCAGCTTCCTGTGCCACCAGGGAGGCCCTGCTGTTTGGATATTAAATGCTTTAGTGAGAGTTTCTTCTATTTCATCTTTTCTTTCTGTTCTTTGCCACCATGTACATACCCACCCTGCTCCCTCCCTGCTGTGTTGGAACTCAGGACAGGAGTCCAGCTGCTCTCTGAACAGAAGGGCCTCTCACCGTGCTGCTTCATCAGTGCAGAGGTGGTGCACTGGCTGGTCAACAACGTGGAGGGGGTCCAGACGCAGGCGATGGCCATCGACATCATGCAGGTGAGACAGCAAGGCCAGGGCCTGTGGAACCGTCTGCTCAGGCCCCCCTTGAAACCAAAGCCTGTCTCTGAAGCAGCTGTCCTTTCCGATAAAAAGATCTCCAGGTTGGGGTGAGGATCTGTTTTTATTGAGTGTGAGGCCTGTCTGGTATTGATAAAAGAGAAAGGTTTTGCTTTGAAAGACATTATATCTTTTTTTTTAATTAATATTTTATTTTATATAATTCTTATATCATATTTCATTTTTGCACAGTGTATGCATTATCATTTTGGCCATATTCCCCATATAATTGCACCCCCCCTTATTTTGACCCTCGTCCTTCCTCTCCCCTTCTCTCTACCCGCCTCCCAACCGTAGCGTGTCTCTGGTTTATAGTTGTTGATTATGATTTTTACTTTGTATTAATTAGTGAAAGACATTATATCTTGACTTAAAAATCTTGCAGAATTTGTCATATGAACTGAAATCCTGGACAAAATGTGTACTTTTGAACCTAGAAGGGATACCTGTGGAGGGATTCCCAGGGACTGCCCGCCCTTTGACCTTGAGCCCCTCTGCTCCCCTGTCAACACCTCAGTCAAGACAGGAAGCTGAAGTCAAGGCTCTGTCTACCTCAGGGACCTTGTGGCAACCTTGTACTTGCTCTGTCAGAGCCCTTAGCACAACAGTGAAGATTCTATCCATATCTCCTTCGTCTCCCACCAGAAGCAGGAATATTGAGTGAATAACCAAAATATAGAATGATAGTATTACTCCCTTCATTTAAAATGTAAAATCTGAGGCCTCCCTGGTGGTGCAGGGATTCAGTCTCATTGCTATCAAGCTGTCGCCAGCCACTGAGGCATGAATTCAATCCCTGGCCAGGGAGATAACCCACATGGCACAGCAGACCTCTCCTGTCTCGCTCACTGCTTCCTTCAGTAGATCCATGTGAATTTCTGTAGATCCATGTGTTCTGCTCCTCACTCTATCTCTGGTGAATCCTCCTACCCCCCACACCTCTGGCCTATACCCCAGTTCCTATATGCATAAGTAAATTTTAAAAATTTAAAAAAAAAAAAATATATATATATATAGGGCCTTCCTGGTGGTGCAAGGGGTTAAGTCTCACACTGTGAAGCTATCAGCAGCCACTGCAGCACTACTTCGATCCCCAGCCTGGCAGCCACCCACATGGCACAGCAGAGCTCTCCTGTCTGGCCCGCTGCTCCCCTCAGCAGTGTATTTCCATGGATTTGCCTGTTCTGTTCCCCACTCTGTCTGTGGTGAATCCTTTCATACCCTCCACCCCACTGCCGCACCTCTGGGCTACACCCCAGCTCTTGTATGGATTAATAAAATAAATCTTTTAAAAAATAAATAAATATATATGTAATATAATGTAAAATCCCATGAAAACACTTCATATTCTTTATCAAAACATGTCTTATAATCAAATTATTAAAACCATGCTTGAGAGTAATATCACACTAGCTATTTCTGGAGGGAGAAGATTCCATAGAGGTTTTATTCTTAATAAAAATATCTGAAGTCAGTATAGCAAAATGTTAAATTTGTTGAAGTTGGATGTTGGTATAAAGATTTTCTTTATATTTTTCTGTATGTTTGAAATATTATGTGGTTGCATTTTATAATACTGTTTACACCAGCACAGCATTAACATAGGTGGTCATCGTGGCTGATGGCAGGAGGGGGGGTTGCATCTCCTTCGTGCTGCTGAATCTGGGGCATAACTGAAGGCTGCACCTCTGTAGGAATTTCATTTTCAATATCTTTCCTTCTAGAAAATGCTGGAAGAGCAGCTTATCACTCACGCATCTGGTGAAGTCTGGCGGACCTTCATCTATGGCTTCTATTTCTACAAGATAGTAATGGACAAAGAACCTGATCGAGGTCAGAAATAAGATAAATGCCTCCCACAGGGCAAGAGATCTGCTCTTTCAGATGATAGTGCTTTTCGAACTCCTTATGTAACTTTGTCTTCTAAGTTGATGCGTGTCAGTTTCCTTAAGCATTTGTGCTTAATTTAAGCATAACCAGAGGGACAAGCATTTCTTAAATTCACCGTTATGTTCTTGGTAAGAATGGAACAGTGTAGATGAAAGATAAACCTAAAGGAGGCGGAGAGACCTGGTGTGAGCAAATTCCTGGGGATCAATTCTTTGGTAACTATGTTTAATGATTTTGCCCCCCACCAAGAGCCAGTGGCTCTGAGTATACCATGACAGGCTCTAATCAGTAACTTCATGGCATTTTTACTTGCTCAGCCTTCAGACTCCATTTCTTCCCCTGGAAGATTGTCAAGTCCTAGTAAGTTTTCCAAGATATATTTTAAGTTTTAAATTTTAATGAGAAAAAGTAGTAGCCAAGAGGGGAGCAATTGCTGGCATGGTCAGAGCTGACTCACAGTAGTTCTGGAAGAACCAAGGATTCAGACCAGCTTCTCCAGTTTACCCAAAATACTTGGCTGGAAGTGACTTTGTCCTGCACACACCTGGCTTCTCAGTCTCTGGGGTCAGGACTCACACGCCAGCTGAAGCAGCTGGTGCCACTCGCATGCGCTCTCACCCAAACACGTGTCAGAAGTGAGCCTGTGCAGGTTTTCCACCCTGTCTTGTGTATCCATCGCCATCTCTTCCCTTCAGTCCCAAACCTGACCAGTAGATGCCTCCTGTTCCTTCAGGTTGAAAACACCTGGCTGCCATTATGTGCTTCAAACTGAGAGGTCTGAAATGAGCATAAAATATTTTTAAAAATTGAAGGTCATATAATATAAAATGAACCACTTTAAAGTAAACATTTGGATGACATTTAGTACATTCACAATGTGGTGCAACCACCACCTCTGATCACCCAGAAAGGAAACCCTGTGTTTACCAGCTGTTACACCCAAACTCCTCCTCCCCCTAGCTCCCGGCCACACCAGTTGCACTTTTTCTGTAAAGATTGGCCTATTCTGGACATTTCACTTGAGTGGAATCATACAGTAGGTGTCTGGCTTCTTTACTTAGTGCTATGTTTTCAGAGTTGATCCATGTTGTAGTATGAGTCAAGAAGACAACAAGCTTTTGTGCTAAGGGTACCTTCTCTCCCCTCTGCTTTTCTCAGTGGCCATGCAACAGCCCACCACCTGGCACACGACAGCAGTAGATGACTTCGCCAGTTTCCAGCGCAAGTGGTTTGAGGTGGCCTTTGTGGCTGAAGAGCTCTTGCACTCCGAGATTCCTGCCTTCCTCCTGCCCTGGCTGCCCAGCCGGCCAGCCTCCTATGCAAGCAGGCACAGCTCCTTTAGCCGTAGCTTTGGAGGACGGAGCCAGGCAGCCGCACTCTTAGGTACATGCCTGCTTCAGGTGGGGCCTGGGGGTGCACGTGTGGGTGTCAGAGAGAGCGGCAGCTTGCCAGGGGATCAATGCCATGTGAGCCAGGGTCACAGCCACTGTTTTGGCACTGTGAGCTTCTACTGGCTGAGTAGTTCCAGCTTATCTTTGTCCCAACAAACAGACAGTACCCATCAATTCTCAAATCAGTGCCCTTTGCTAAACCTGCATGGGCAGGAGATAAAAGAAAATGTGGATACAGAGCATGTGAGCATCAGGGCTTGGTAACAAAGGCCTTTGGGCACCTGGAAAAGCAGGCAGCAAGCTCATCCATTTTATGCCATGGGAGGGCTGAGCAGTCCATTATGGGCACCAGATAAAAGGAAAGGAGCCTGTGGCTAATGGAACAAAAGTCAGTAGTGCAATAGTGAAGGGGGAGTCGCAAAATCTGTCACAGATATAGCAAGCATGAGAACTGGAAGTGCAGCCTGGGTTATTCATTTCTAATACTAGACTGCATACAGGAAGCTTCTTGAGAGACTAAGTTTTACTTCCTTTTCCCCCATAAGTCATGCTCATTTTAAGTAGCCAGGTTCTAAAGTTCACTTTTTCCTTAGCGATTGAAGCTAAGCATGTCCATCTTTTCCAGTGAATAAGGAGAAAAGCCTAAAAGCCAGGTGCTATTAGATGCATGCTGAAGAGAGTGTTGAAGAGTCAGCCTCTCATGCTCTTTGAGGTTACTTTCTGAGCTCTTATAAGACAGTGCGATCTCAGAGATTGTGTGGGATCATGTAAGTTGAGACTTTATTTATCTGAGAGCTGAAGGAAGCAAAAAAGGTTTCTGCAGAACCCATGTAAATGCCACTATCCAGTGTCACCTGGTTACATGGGGGTCCCTCAAGTAGCACCTCGAGCTATTAGCTATTCCTCTTTTTTACTGGTTTGGGTCCAGATCACTCAGCAACACCTAGAGCAGAGGCAGAGAATTTGTAGCACCTGATGGCAGCAAGTACATGAGAACATTTTAGAAAAATGTATTGCAAAATAAATTTGTTATATTTTGGCCCTTTTAGGGTTGGAGCCAGCTATCAACTAGAAAACTTCTTTCTCTTGAAGTGTTTGATAACCTTGAAGTGCTTGATAACCAGGCTTGTTCTTAGTTGAGTCTTCTGCAGGTTTCTCAACCATCACACTACAGATATTTTGGACAATTGAGGGGGGCTGTCCTGTGCATGGTAGCATCCCTGCCCTCTCCCCACTAGTTAGCAGTAGCACCCACTGCCACAACCCACTGTGAGACCACATGTCCCCAGAGGAGCACAAAATTACCCTCAAGAACCACTGCTTAAAAGGAATTGAAGAATTTCAGAAAGGAGCCAAAATTGGAGAGCTCAGCAAAACGTGATAAGCATTGAAGTTAATCTAAGCATGTGTCAGGTTGAGAAAGAGGGCATTTCCAGAGGGTAGGGGTAGAATGAATGATTAGAGCTGGAACTGGCTAAGAAGGTAGCTCTGATTTCTGCTTTGTCCTGCCAATGCACTCTTCTGCTCAGCAGGGGCATTTGTGGTTACTTTAACCTTACCTGATACAGTATAGCGGTGGTAATAACATTAAATGCCAGAGATTTCTGGAACATTGATATGTCAGGCACAGTACCAAGCAGAAAATTATCTCATTTAATTTTCATCTCAGTCCCATAAGATGCTATAATTTTTGTTGTAGAGTTCACAAATCTGGCTCAGAGCAGTGAAGTCAGTTTGCCCCAGACTCTGCATCCACTAAGTGCTGCATCTAGAGTTTCTTCTTGAGACTGCTGGCTCTGGAGCCTGAGCTCTCCAGCCTCAGCAAAAAATAGTCCAAGCTGAGCATAATGGCTCAGCTTCACGAGTGGCAGGCAGCCCTGAATGATGACGACACTCCGGTCCAACTCCTTGCTACAAAACTGTAGCTCTCTTGACAAAAGTGTGGCTTTTTTCCCCCTTCTGTGTCTCCAGTGAGCTCTCTCTACTCCCAACTTCAGCAACTTTTTCTTTTTAAAGATTTATTTATTTATGTGTATAAGAACTGTTATACAGGCCAGAGGTGTGGGGGGTGAAAGGATTCACCAAAGACAGAGTGGAGAACAGAACAGGCAGACTGACTGAAATACACTGCTGAGGGGAGCAGCGGGCGAGTCAAGAGAGGTCTGCTGCGCCATGTGAGTAGCTCCCTGGCTAGGGATAGAACTTGTGCTTCAGTGGCTGCGGATAGCTTCATAACCCCTTGTGCCACCAGGGAGGCCCAACTTCAGCAACTTTGACCCCACCACGATCCCCAACCAATTGTTCTTGCCATCTTTCAGTCTTCCCCACCCACTTCCTGTCCTCACTTCTCTCATGGCACTGCTCAGAGCTATTGAACCTCTAACCCCTACCCGTTCCCCACCTTTAGGGTACTGTATCATTAAGAAAACTGAAGCAATCAGAAGTAAGTTCCAGATGCCCACCTGCCATCGGCCCTCCCCATAGCCAAGGCTATCCCCACTGTGGGTCAGCCACCCCTGATCCACTCAATGCCAATGTCTCCACTTTTGCGCAGGGGCCCCACCCGAGCAGTCCTCCAGTCATCCCCTCTCTCTACTAAAGCATCCCCATCAGTCTACAGGCACGCACCCTTTCCTGTTGACAAAAGCAAAACAAGCAAAACCCAGGGAAACTTGAATAGAGTCTCTCTGCACCCCCTCCACTAGAACAGCGCTTCCCAGAATGACCTGGAACCTCCTTGTCGCTCGGTCTCGTGGTTGAACCTCACTCTTGGTCTTCCTTGTCCCATCAGGATCATTTGTTCCATAGCCCTCAACTCCTTTAAATGCTTCTTCTTTAAATAAATAACTCTTTTTAAATAAATAAATGCTGCTTCTACTTGGCTGTTAAGACATTACTCTGAGCTCTCCTCTTCACATCAGTCTTCTTTCTGGTTTCTCTTTTACAATCTGATCTGTCAACATTGCTGCACCTGGGCCTCTGCCTGCGCCCTCATCCCTCTGTCCCAAGACATCTCATCCATTCAGCTAGCCTTAATTACCCTCAAAATTTGGTCACTCACAGATTCCTGTCCACATTTCAATCCATGCCCTCAGCACTGTGAGTCTGCTGGTAGGTATTATTAAACCTACCCCTGACATAGGAAGCCAGTGGTGTTTTGAACCAGTAACCACTTGGCTGAATAGTATACTTCCTTGGGCATCTTCAGACCAGCCTGTTCTGAACTTGATATGCCAGATAGGATGAGAAGAGATGTGCCAAGGCCCCTGCTGGTATTTATCAAGTGCCCCTTTCTTGGAGCCAGTGACACATGGCAAGAAATACACAGTTTCCAAGACCAGAGAGCAAAGCTTTCCTCCTTTGACTTGGGCTGTTGAGTGATCTTGGGACACAAGCCAGAGACAGAAACTAGTTTTGATGAGACTTTCACATCAGAGCTGCTAAGTGTTTTAACATCAAGTGTCACTGATGGCTAAGCAGCATCCCTTGGAATGATGGACAGGCCTAAAATTGCGCATTGGTGAGTTTATACTAGGAGGAAGGAATAATAAGAGGTGGAGGAAGAGAAGAATAGAAGACTTATTAATGAGAGCAAAAGAGAGAGGGGGAGTCCATGACCCAATCTTTCACTTGACCCTCACCCCTCTGTAAGGAAGCTCGGTGGGTACCATCGCATGTTGCACAGATAAGGCACCTAAAGAACAGAGGTGAAACCACATTCTCGGGGCGCAGGGCTAGTAAATGATAGAGCTTAGACCTCTGACTCCAAACCAAGGGTCCTTCTCACTTTGCTTATTTTGGTTTTGAGAGAATAAGCCACACAATGGGCTGCTGAGTACTAGTCCACCTGGGCGCCATTCAGTGCCCTGACTGTAGCTCAACAGAAGTTCTTTGAAGTTGCTGACTCAAAAGCCATTTTGATTCTTGTCAGTGATAAAAGCCGCTCAGGGCTTCTACCTGCAGATCCCAGAACAAAGCTGACTGCTTTAGATAAAGAAATGCCACTGGATTCATGGGGGAGGATGAGAGACCTGCAATAGTTGGAGAAACCCTGCCTTTGGCTGGGCCCAGCAGACTGAGCAGAGCTCCGATCTTTTCTTTATTCCTGAGCCTCTTTCAAGCCTTTGGTCTGGTCAGGAAGTTGATTGTGTGACCCATCTCTAAAACATCCCAATTTGGGGTGAGTAGGATTTCTGAGCATGAGTCCCAGAAGGGATGAGCTAGTTTAACACTGACCTAGAATCCTTGAGTGACACACAGGTGATGAACAGGACGTTGCTCTTCATTACGAGGTTTCAGGTTTTTTTTTTTTTTTTTTTTTTTTTTTTTTTTTGAGAAAAGATTATGGAACTATTTGCCTTCTTATTTTGAAACCAGAGAAGCAAAGACTTCCTCCTCACTTAACTCCTCACTGTGGCCTGGGCTGCTTGTCCCATTGTGTCCCATTGTAGGTCTCTGGAATCAGAAGATCTGGGCTCAGCCTGGCTGAGGTCCTGACCATAATCTTGGCCGAGGCACTTCCTCTCTCCTGGCTGTTTCCTCATCTGTAAATGAAGAGGTTGCATTAGCTTAGGGGAAGGCAAACTACAGCTTAACCAACCAAATCAGGCCTGTCAACTGTTTGTTTGTTCATTTGTTTGTTTGTTTTATAATAGCCTTTATTTTTAGAGCAGTTTTAGCTTCAAAGAAAAGTTGAGCAGTAGTTATAGAGAGTTGCCATATACTCCCTGCCCCAGGACAGATACAGCCTCCTCCTCCAGACTGGTGCATTTACAGTTGGTGAAACCCGCACTGACACATCATTCTCACCTAAAGTCCATGGTTTGCATTAGAGCTCACTTAGTGCAGTACATTTTGTGGGTTTTGACAAATGTGTAGTGTCATACAGAAAAGTCGCATTGCCCTGAAAAGCCCTCTGTTTTATCAGGACACAGCTGAGGTAATGTCTGTGACTGCTTTTGCACTATAATGGCAGAGCTGAGTAGCTGAAACAGAGACCATATAGCCTACGAACCCTAAACTATTACATGGTCCTTTGCAGAAAAAGTTGACCTGGACTAGATGATGCCAGGAAACTTTGAAAATCTGTGATTTTTCTGTAGGTGATTGTGCAGTTTCTATCTGTATGCTTAATTGTTTGTTCTTCCTCTTGAACCCACTCCCATCTCTTCCCTGCCTTGGTGCCCCTCCTGGGTACTGACTTAGCTGCCACTGTCCCAGAGCAAAGGACCGTAACCTTGGATGTCGACGTGAACAACCGCACAGACAGACTGGAGTGGTGCAGCTGTTATTACCATGGCAACTTCTCCCTGAATGCAGCCTTTGAGATCAAACTTCACTGGATGGCAGTGACCGCTGCAGTGCTCTTTGAGATGGTGAGAACCTCGTTAACTTTGTGGTTGGGACCTGGGCTTCCCTTACACAAGGACAGTGGAGCTTAGAGATTCATGTCACTTTTTTAAAGTTCTGGCTTCTATTATCATTTTCCTGACTATTGAGATAGTCTCTAGAAAATTTTATTTTATTTATTTTTTTTTCTAGAAAATTTTAAACATAGAAAAAAATGCAAATAGTCAAAAAGGACATAGGTCAGGGTTTCTGAACCTTGGCATTAGTGACATCTGGGACCAGATAATTCTGTCGTGGGGCCTGTCCTGGGAAATCATAGAATGTTGGGCAACATCCTGGGCCTTACTCATTACACATCTCCCTTGAGACAACCAAAAATGTCTCCAGCTATTTCCACATGTCCCCAAGGAGGGGGAGTGTTGCTCCCAGTTGAGAATCACTGGTTTAGGATAAAAGTTAAGTCTCACTTCCTAACCTTAACCCTGGTCACTAGAACTTCTATCTAAAAGCACCCACTTTGTTGAATATACTTCCAGAGACATTGTATACATATGCAAAGCCAAGTTACCTTTTTTAAAAAAAAAATGAGTGGTAGGAGGGGACACATAATATTTACCTTCTATTTATCCTGTTCCGTTTGTATCTTCAGTATCAGTGTACAAACAAGTCTGCCACTTTGTTGTTAATTTTTGTTTTGCTTCATTGTTTCTAAGGGTTGTAGAATATTCTCATGTTTATATCATAGCAGACTTAACCAGTCCCCTGTTAGTGAAAGTCAGTGTTTATAACTCTAGTTCCCAACTGGGCTAGAGGGGAGATTTTGCCCCCATAGGTGTCTTTAGCAATATCTGCAAACATTTTTACTTTCTACAAATAGTGGGGGGTACTGTTTGTGTCTAATGGGTAGAGAACAGGAATGGCTCTCATCATCCCACAGTGCTTAGCACAGAATAGCTCTGTAACAAAGAAAGAAGCAGCCTAAGATGGCATGAATACTAAAGTTGATGAGCCCTGCTCTAACTGGTCTTCTGCCTGTCTTTCCTCCTTCTGACCCTACCCTGGCCGGTCTCTCCAGTCGGCTCATTCATTGCTCCTGCACTGAGACGCCAGTCCTGGTTGCCCCTCCTCCTGAGTCCTACTGTCTGTAGAATAAACGCGCCTTAGCCAAACTGTCAGTATCTCCCAGGAGCTCTCTTTAACCATCTTAGCAGTCTGCTACTCTTTTTATACACTCTCCCCTTCAGCCAAAAAGACTGCTATCCTGTGCCTTCAGTTGAGTCTCACTCCCCTCAAACATTGGCCCAAGCATCTCATCACACAGCTGAGAGCAGCTGGAAAGTTCAAAGTTTACAGAAAGCTAGGAGATGACCACAGAAATGAACACAGCATCGGCTGACATATAGTTGGGGGAGGGGGTTTCCTTTTTTGGTTTTGTGGGTTTTTTTGGTCCAGGGCTCATAGGCCCCGTTTTACCCCACAAAACATGATCTCCTGGGGCAGAGACTTGTCTAGATCTCTGCCCAGGCCCTGTCTGCCTCCACACAGCATTGGTACCTTTGAGACGAGACACACAATGGGGAAGCATCCATAAGGCCCAAACCAAACAAGATGCCAGTTGCCAGTCCTGCCTGACTTGACGGGACACCAGCTCTTCCCCGACTGGTTGACACTGGGATGACTGCTCGCTCCAGGCAGATTTAACCCTCTAACCTGGTAGGCTAACAAGCCTTCTCCTTGGAAGCCATAGCCCATATCCCGTCTCAAAACAACACAACCACAACCTTCATAGACACATACACATAGTTAAACGCGTAGGAAGAAGAGTATTTCTTTCCTCCGAGGAATTTAGCAACTGTCTCTTAAAGCATACTTTTCAAATCAATCCATATAAAGCCCAAGGAAAGCTGGTGACCCATTATCATTATTTTATTAAAATTTTAGAAATCTCTAGGGTAGGTTAATTATTGTTTTAAGGCAATGTCCAGATTTGTTATAAGTCACATATTATTGGGCTTAATATATAAAATAAGAGAAATGATTTTGATCAGAGACCTTGGTGTTTTGGTTGTTGTTACGAGTGTTCCTGAGAGGAGAACTGAATGGTCCCCTTCAGCTTTTAACCTGATCATATCTGTTAAAGTCAAGGAAGGACCTAAACTATATTTTTTGAAATAACATTTGTCACAGATCTCATATGAAATACTCACACGTATTGACTTTTAATATGTGTGTGCGTTTCATGGCCTAAAAAGTATCTTAAGACCTAGAAAGTTGCTGCTGTTGATGTAGAAAATGTTTGTCTTTATTCCCCAGTAACTTTCATTCTTGGTCAGCTTTCGGACAGACAGCTTTTGGGGGTGTGCCAGAGGGCGACTCATTCTGTCAGGTCCCAGCTTATCGCTCTTGGCCAGAGGCCACCACAGTCATCTTGCACTCTTGCGTCATGTCCCTCTCAGCCAGCCTGAGTGGATTGTTTTCCTCTTTGATACTTCAGACTTAGTAAATTTTTGATAAAGGACAAAATTAGGACTTAAGCCTATATCCTATGACTGTCCTCCAACATCCTATAGGATGAGAAGAGTTTTTAGGAGGCAAGAAATAGCCCTATCCAGTGTCTTTCTTTCAGAAGAAACACTGAAGTAGCAGAAACGCAGGCTGTGAAGAGGAGCATGTGCTTGACTCACAGCTTTTTGAGTATTTGTCAGGAGGTTAACTGCACTTTCTCCTGCCCAGGACTGACTTGGAGCCAGTGGATATTAATAAATCAGCATGCCAATCAGTATGCGCGCCGCCACTCTGGCGGCTTCACCGCCTGGAAATATTTTCTGTTGTCTGGATGAACTTGGAGCTGACACTCTTTGTTTCTGTGCTTTCCACCAGGTCCAAGGTTGGCATCGAAAAGCCACCTCCTGTGGCTTTTTGTTGGTCCCGGTATTGGAGGGTCCCTTTGCACTGCCCAGTTATCTGTATGGTGATCCACTTCGAGCCCAGCTCTTCATCCCCCTCAACATCAGCTGCTTGCTCAAGGAGGGCAGCGAGCACCTGTTTGATAGTAAGATACTCTCCTCTGCGGGTTCTGTCTCCACAAGTAAGACCCCCTCCCTCAAGGACACGTCTCTAAGTACCGGTTGACACAGGCTGGTGAAGAGAGAATGCCTTCAGACAGGAGGAGGTCAAAGGATCTGGGTTTAATCCTGTTTCCTTGTTTAGTGACTGGGCAAGTTACTTAATGTCGCAGAACCTCAAAATCCATAATCCTTAATGAGGGTGGCTGGAGCTGCCTTGCTAACTCATGGAGACCCTTGTAAAGCCAGGAGCGGGCTGGTGGGTGGGAAAGGACACAATACCCTGTAAATCACCAGTGACCCTGCTCTTCTCCCCCACCCTGCTCTCTGCTCCGGTCTGACTGGTTTGGGCTGCCAGAATTTGAACCTCATTGGATGCTTGAATCTGCTGCCCCATGCATAAAGGCCAGAAAAGGGAGGCTTAGAAAGCAAAACAGGAAACAGTGCCCTATTGTGCGAAGCTGTGATGTGTCAGCACCTTGTACGTGGCACGTGGCTCCAGCCTCGCATCTCAAGGAAGATAGAGCAGTGGAGGCTCAGAGGAGGGTGGCAGGACCCTGATCAGAGTCCTCCTCCGAGGCAGGGCTGTCCATCAGAAAAGGGAGCACTCAGAGCCAGCCCACCCTGCTGCTCCACCCTAGTCCCCCAGAATATGGAGGCAGGTTTCGGACAGATTGAAGGGCGAGTGTTACTGCACACAGCTCACAGCTTTCCATCACCAAGTGCGCATTGAGGTGAGCACAGAAGTAGCTCCTGCAAAGTTCGCAGTGAGCTTGCAGGTGATATTTCTTTAAATGAAAAGCTAGAGTTGCTGCTGAGATGAGGAGCCCTTCATTTCTCAGCTAGAGAGATCATAAATATGAAAGGAATTCTTTGGATATCAGAAAGATACTTTCTTCCCCTGCCCTTGGAACTAGCTGAGAACCTGCCTGGGGTGAGAGGTCCCCCCAGATCCTGTAGGTCAAACTAAGAGTCCCTGCGCTTTCCCAGTGCCGGGCTGGCCCCTGACACACGCAGCTTTTGTTCCCAAAGCCGTCTATATATTCCGTGTTTATATCTTAGAAAACATTTCTGTACAGATGCAACATTTTAAAGTCGTCTTAAGAGTTCCAGGTGAGCCCTGGGGCCACTGGCGACCATAGACGCCGCAATCCAAAGCACTCTGCACACATTCTTGGCTTGCCTCACAGTGCAGCGAGAGAGGACTGTTTATGCAGCCCTGAAATGCCAGTTGGTTATATTCCTATCTGACGATTTCAAGCCAGGCACTGCCATAGATAGCTGTTTTTAATATGTTCAAGAGATAGGGACATCTTGCCCCACCCAACCAAAGACAAGTCTTCTGGGGTTTTCCACCTCCACTGTAACAGAACAGGGTTGTTCATGGGGCTGGCATTGGAGGACTTTTTTTAATATGAGCTGATGGTTTTCTCTGCCACTTGTAACCCAGTCTTCACGACCAGCATCCTCTGTTGGTTGCTATGGTTACAGCTGAAGAAAGGAGTCCTAGTTTAAAGGAATAAGAGCTGGAGTCTAAAAATCCATTTTCTTCTGGTCCACTTCTTTTTCTGCTATTTTCCCTTGTGATAACCGTGAATTTAGAACCTTAGAAATCAGACAAAATGCACTGTGTGTTGTGTGCACACACACGTTTTCCTATTAAAGCCAATGTATTTTTCTCTTTTGCTCCCAGAATCTTTCAATCTTTCTTAAATAGAAAACCCCAAGTGTGGACAAAGTAACAAGGAGGCCACCACAGGCAACCCTAGTCTTTCAGGTGTCTTGTCAGTTGCAGCTGCTCCAGCCCTCAGCGCCACAGTCCTCAGAGTGGCTGTTGCTGTGTGACAGCCTGCTGTAGCCCTCCTGCCTCCTCCCTGCCTCTTGTCCTCACACGCAGCCCTGCAGAAGGAGGGATGAAGTGGGTGATGGGGGAGATGGAGGAGGAGGTGCTGCTGCTCAGCTCCCCTCCCTAGCTGGCCACTGTTTCCAAAACCATCTTTACATTTATTTGCTTCAGTTTCCCCATTCCTAACGTGAATCTTGTAATGTTGCCTTTTCCTTGTGGGGAAATGTAGAACTGTAATACATTTCCTTTTATTTTCTTTTCTCCTGAGAAGCAAATAATATGTATTTTACAAGTTACATTTTATTTATACTTTGATATCACGCTCCTTTCTGCTTTTGGCAGAGGAAGTCATTAGAATGGGTCTTATCTTGAGTTCTAGTAGCTCACCTGGGTTGCTGAGACCCCATCATATTCATCCCCTTTCTAGGCCCTCATTGAGCTGGAGGGGAGGGTGGTGAGATAGATGCACAGCTGCCGCCTTCCCTAGGACTTCGCTACTGGGGATGGGCACTAGTTGTCCTGGAGGCCGGCAGTGGGGCAAAGCCCAGCTTAGGCTCAAGGGGAGGAACTACCTGGAGTAGTTCAGGATACAGAAGGCGGGGCTCCGGGAGAATGGCAAACCTTGGGATCCCAAGCAACATTGTCTCATTTTCCCTTTCAGGCTTTGAACCAGAAACGTACTGGGATCGAATGCACCTTTTCCAGGAAGCCATTGCACACAGGTTTGTCTCTTAGCAAGAGGGACTAGTAGGAAGGCACTGGTGTCTTGAATAGCAGTTACCTGAGCAAAAAAATTCCAGTGTTTCATTTCTGGGAAATGGATTGAGTCCACCAATAGCAAATGTGCTGCTTATCTCCAACAAGACCCTTTGCCCTGGTTTCAAAGATAAGCAGCTCTCAGATTCCTGTAGCTGTTGTTTTTCTGACCTCATTACCTTCTTCTTTGAGTTGAGGGGAGACCAGAGAGCTCTCTCCTTAGCCTTCAACAAGACCCTGAACAAAGCTATCCAAGAAAAGGGGCCTCCCCAGTGGCGCAGTGGGTTGAGCACAGCGTTGTGAGGCTGTCTGCAGCCTCTGCAGCACCGGTTCAATTCCCAGCCGGCCAGGGAGAGTCCCACATAGCATGGCAGACCTCTCCTCTCTCTCGCTGCTCTCCTCAGCAGTGTATTTCTTCAGTCTGCCTGTTCTGCTCCCTGCTGTGTCTCTGGTGAATCCTTTCACCCTCCTGCACCTCTAGCCTGTACCCCAGCTCTTGTATAAATAAATAGCTACCCGAGAAAGGACATGAATGGAAAACTATAAAATTCATCAAAAGATCCTTGACACACGTTGAAAGACATGTTAAAATTGGTTAAAAAGGGCCTCCCTGGTGGCTCAGCGGTTAAGCGCTGGGCTGCGACGCTGCCCACAACTCTGCGGGCCTGTTTGATCCCCGGCCGCCAGGCAAGAGTCCCACATGGCGCGCAGACCTCTCCTGCTGCCCGCTGCTCCCCTCAGCAGTGTACTTTGTCAGTCTGCCTGCTCTGCTCTCTGCTCTGACTCTGGTGAATTCTCTTACCCTCCTGCGCTTCTGACTGTACCCAGTGCTTGTATAAATAAATAAATCTTTAAAAAATAAAATAAAATTGGTTAAAAAGCAGTCAGTAAAGCCAGTAGATATTGACTGGCACCTAATATGTATGCCAGGGAGAGCCTTTCCTAGGCTTAGCTGTCTCCCCTGCCTCCCAACACCCATCTAGCTTTTTCTCTAGAACATCACTAACACTATCCAATTGTTGCATCAAGCTAATCATGGCTAAGGCAAAGCTCCTATTCTTGCTTCAGTAATCCTGTTGCTGCCCCTGCCTTCTGTGTCTTATCATCTCTTTCTTCACGTGTCTTCAGCTATTCCCCCTGCCACCTTCACCACAGAATGAAGTCCAGACTCTTCAGCCATGTCTCGCTCAAGTTGGTGCCAGCCTTGCACCTTGTCCTGCTCTTTTCTTTGTAGACCTAGCTCTGATCATAGCAAAAGGTGCGGGAAGAATGCTAGGAGGGGATGAGGGGATGCCAGCCGGCTTAGGGCAGAAGGTAGGGAATGTGTTTGTAGAGGAGGGGGCGGGGATTGAAGACCTGGTCACCTCCACCTCCCCTAGCATCTGACTGAAGAACTATGGGCAAGTCCCAGAACTGCTTCACCTTCATTTTCTGCCCCTTGCAGGGTTGTTGAGAGAGCGCCGATGTGCCTGGCATTTAGCTCTCAGACAGTAGTTTCTGTATGCACTCAGACCCCAGCCACATGATGAGATTATAGACAGGTCTCCACTGGCTGGATTTCACTCCGGGTATGGCCTTGATATATCAAACCTGTTTTTTTCCTCATAGTAGCCGCCTTAGTCCAGTCATCTTTCTAAATGATTGCCCTTTTTTCTTCAGCCTGCTTTTCTAGCCTTCACACTCCTCAAATCTTATGTGTATCATCACTACACTAAACACTGCTGTGTGCCCCTTCACACCTCACCTCCCCATCCAGACCCCCTCTTACCTTCCCCACTTAGCCCCCCCACACCTATACCCCCATTCTTCACACCTACAGCCCTCCCCTACCTCCCCAGTCAGGCCTCCTCTGCCTTCTACATCAGTTGTCCTGTTCCACCAGGGATCCCCAGGGCTCTTCACTCTGACCCGTACTGCTTTCTCCCATATACTCTGACCATTACACTAATACTAATTTGGGTTCCCGAGAGCAGAGGTATGCATTTTTCTCTTTTTGTTTCCTTCCCCAAGGCCTAGCAAAGTATGTTCCCCAGAATACTTGCTCACTGTGTAACTTTTCCATAGGGCAGTATTGGAATTGCAGCTCTGAAAGGAAGCATTAGCTCATCTGGGAGTTCCAGCTAAGAATGCACTAGAAAAGTACCCAGCACCTCCTTTATTTCATCAGGGCAGTACATCCCCTCCCCAGGGACTGGACCCCTGCTGCCCTCACTGCCATCCTTGCTTGTGTTCTCCCCATGTGGACAGCAAAGGGTCAAGCACCCTATGCTGAAATTGTCTTTTAAAAAGTAAAGATCTTTCCTGATGACTTAAGGAAGAAATGAGGCAAGACTCCTGGCAGGCTGACCCAAGCCGAGTAAATAAATAGCCTTGACTGGAAAGTAGAAAGGAAAGGAGGCAAAATCTAGAGCCATTCCAACAGGCGATATAATCAGTGTGTGTTGGCCTGTCCATTTAATGTACATAAATGGCTTCACGTGTTCTTCAGTAAACAGTTATCACATGCCAGTGGAAAATCAGCTGATACAGAAGATGTGACCCAGCACCTCCCCGAGGAACTCAGTCTCAGGATGGAGATGGGCATTTTACCTCTTTAATTTTGCCTGCATCACAGCCTTCATTACATAAAGCCCTCAGACTCAGGGCAGGCACCACATCTGTTAGCACGTCCTTTGCAGCACTTAGCAGGTAGAGCTGTAATAAATGTGCCTTATGGAAATAGAAAAACCAGGAATAGAACAAGCTGTAGATGAAAATGCAGTAGAACAAGTCATAAATGAAAAATGACTCCTCCTGCCCATTTCCAGAGCACAGAGAACCCAGATTCTCACTTTTCAGAAAAGGATTTCAATGAGGATACTTCATTCCATTTCAATTCAAAGCCTTAATTGAGAACCAACTATGTGTTCATCCTGGGAGAGCAGTGAGGAAAAGGAGAGGTATGGCTCGAGTAATACAGGGACTCTTCCCTGGAGGAGCTGGCAGCCTCAAGTATGAGAATGGGTGCCTGACCAGCTAGGGTGTGAGGTGAATTCCAGGGAGAGAGACAGAGTACCTGCAAGCTGGGACCAGCAGAGGCGGCAGTGGGGTGGTCTGACGGGGCTGCTGGGGGCACAGGAAAGAGGCTTGACTGGCATAGGTAAGGCTAGATAAGGTTGAGGGTAGCAGGTGAGCGGCCTTCTGCTGCCTTGAACATAAAAGGAGGCTGGACGGGAGGAAAGCAGATGAGCCAATGAAGGGGTCGGAGTTGGAACGTAATGAGGATGAAAATAAGCAGCTGAATGTTTCCTCTTAAAAGAGGTCTTTCCAGATCCCTTCATTTCAGGAGAGTCCTGTTAGCCACACTTGCTCCCCTGTCCCTTTGGCTAAGGAGGCCCTAATCAGTGTGTCTTCCTGTCCTTCCCTTAGGTTTGGGTTTGTCCAAGATAAATATTCTGCCTCTGCTTTTAACTTCCCCGCTGAGAACAAGCCTCAGTACATCCACGTGACAGGTGAGGAGCTACTTGCAAAATGGTGGGCAGGTGGGCCTGGGCCCCTGTGGCAGGAGCAGGCACCCTGCGAGGGGCCTGCCATTGCCTCAGGCGTGTGGTGGCAGAACCAGCCAAGCCAACCCGGGCGCCCTCTCCTTCCTCTCCAGGAACAGTGTTCCTGCAGCTGCCCTACTCCAAGCGCAAGTTCTCGGGGCAGCAGCGGCGGCGGCGGAACTCCACCAGCTCCACCAGCCAGAACATGTTCTGTGAGGAGAGGGTCGGCTACAACTGGGCCTACAACACCATGCTGACCAAGACCTGGCGCTCCAGCGCCACGGGGGACGAGAAGTTCGCCGATCGGCTGCTGCGGGACTTCACGGACTTCTGCATCAACCGTGACAACCGCCTGGTCTCATTCTGGACCAGTTGCTTGGAGAAGATGCATGCCAGCGCCCCGTGAGGCCAGCCCACGCTGGGTCAGGAGGATGGGGGCAGATGTGGTCTCGCTATTGATATTCAATAGGATCAGTCAGACTCTGGGCGTCCAACGTCAGTTTGCCACTATTGGTGAGAGGGGGCCGTTGCTGCTACTGCTTCCCCCCACAAGTGTTCTTCCACTGGAAGAGAAAGACTTGGGAAACTGCTAGTGCCAAGAGCAGGTGGGCGGCCCAGATGGTCCGTGGGAGGGCTTTAGTACTGGGGAAGGGGGCACACAGCCCCCTGAATGTCCTCAGAGGGGGTGGCTCCTCTGAGCATCCCTTCCCTCTACCATCCGTGGAGGTGGAGCAGAATCTGCCGCTTCCTGACCAGAAGTGCGCACAGGATGTAAGATAATTTTGTGAAATAATGTACCATAGGCTCACAGCAACTGTACATACCTGTATATAGCAAAGTAGGAGTAAAGTGCCATGGGCAGCATCTCTGGCCCCAGCCTGGTTCCTGGCAGCAACAGTCCCATCCTCAGCTGGGCAGTCAAGTCCCTTTGCTGGGACTGTAGTGACAAATAAGGCAGCTGCAAATGGTGAGGAGGACTCTAGGATTCAGTGTTTGGCTGTGAGTTTCCGGCAAGATATCTTTCTCATCTCATCTCATCCATGCTGCAGGGAGCATGGATGGTTTGTGTAGCCCCAGTGAGCAGGCAGCATAGCATACTAGCAGACGGCAGGCTTGTGCTGGCAGAGGTGAATCTCGTTGACGGAGCGAGCCCAGCTGTGGCACGCAGACCTCATGGCATGGGGAAGAACTCCAAGGAAAACCTCTATTGACTCTGAGGGTTAGGACCCTCTCCTTAACCCGACGAGACAGCACAGGGCCTCAACTTCAGTGCCCTGCCCTCACCTACTGAGGCGGTAAGGCAAAGGGAGTGGATGGTTATCAACTCTTCCTCCCCGTCTAGTGCCACACAGAGCTAATGAAAAGCCCTGTCAACATACTTCCACAGCAGCTAGTGAATCCATCCACGTCTTCCCAGGCCCTCTGCTGCCATCTAAGCTTAGCCCTCGTCCACCTTTGTTGTCTTCTGCATCTTACATGACTAGGAGAGCCTTCAGCTCGTCTTTGCTTTTTCTTCAGGCAGTCAGAACCTTTTTGAAAAACTGCTCTGATGGTGCCTGAGTCATAGAAGGCACTTTTTGCTGTTGAGAAATGAGATGATTAAGGCCCAGACCTGTGCCTTAGGTCACCCTGTGTGGGTGGAGAGAAGTGTAGTTGGCCCAATAAGACAGGAGCCTTAGAGCAAAGGGCTCCATGACCAGGCTAGAGCCACCTGCCTCAGGCTGTAGGTAGAATCAGAACTGAGGACCCAGTTCTCTGGCTCCCAGCCCCGTGCCTTTCCAGACATTGGGCTGCAGTCAGTAGCGTGGTAAGGAGGGCAGGCTCAAGAGGCAGGTGGCCAAATTCAGTTTCTAGCACAGCCACTTGCCAGTGTGTGACCCTGAGTAAAGTCAGAGCTTCCATTTCCTCATCTCTAAAGTGAGATGGGAATGCCACCTGATGGGGTCATGAGCAGCACAGGAGAGACAGTGGGTAGAGAGCTTAGTGCATGGGATGTTGTGCTCCACTAAGTATTAGCCATTACAATGATAATGCCCTAAATTCTGAACCCCGGGAGTTTAGAGAAGGGACTCATCAGAGGGCTGGAGTGAATAAGGTAACAAGGGAGTAGTCTGGAGCCTGTGGGATTTGTAGGAGTTGGGCTGACTAAGACAGGGCCCAGTGCCCCCACCCCAACTCCATACCCTCACCCTGCCGGGCCTAGAGGGCTGTAGACTAACTGACCACTGTGGTCTTTCACCTTATCCGGGTCCCAAGAACATCTGCTGGGAGATGTTTTTTTACCCCCCATTAAGTTTTTCTTTTTTTGCCCAGCAGATGTGCCACATTGCCAAGAGCAAGAAGGGTGGCTTTGCCCCTCTGCCCGCTGCCCACATTCCTGGCTCTTCTGAACAGAGTGCTTGTTGCCTGGGCAGGGGCTAGGCAGCTCTGGAGAGATTTCTCAGCTTTGTGGTTGTGCTTGAGGTGCACACAGGTCCTAGAACACCGGGCACAGCACCAGTCAGCCTCCTGGATGTAGAAGTTAGCCTGGGGTGAGGAACCACACAGGATGGCCTGATGGGAACAGAAACAAGGTAGAATAATGCCTTCCTCTACGAAAGGAACTTGAAATTAACTGGAAAACCTTCAGAGCAGAAGTGGTAGCCATCTTAGTCCCTCACCATAATTCTCCAGTGCTCCCATGAGTAAGAACTCACTTAAATCACCAATACCAGGCTTGTCCCTCCTGCCCTCCCCCTCACCACCACCCCCATCCACACCATGATTCTGATTCAGGAGTCCTGGGATCTTGCACTGTAAATAGACAGTGATTCTGCTATCACCTATCCATTTGAGAAACCCTGCCCCAGATTTCTTCTCTGGACTTCTTCCTGCTTACTTTACCTGGAAATCTGATTCTCAGACCGAAGCAGATGAGAAACCACACACTGGAAGGTCACATGGCAGAGGCAGAGAGCACGGCAGCAGAGGGAATGAGCAGCTGAAGGCACAGTGGCAAGCAAGGGGAGCAGCTGAAGAATTACTGAGGCACCAGGCCACCACAGGCTGAGCAGCTGGGCTGGCAACTGCCAAGTACTATGTTGGATAAGCATAGAAGCCCCAATCTCATCTGGGGGATCTTTCAAAATAATGAGAATGGAGACTCCGGGTATTACAAGAACATCATATATGCCTGTGGCATAAGGAAATCTGTGAGGCATTGCTAAAGGGATAGGAAATTGCGGCAGAGAAAGCTAAATAGAAGCCAATTTACAGGCCTCCTCAGTTACCCCCCTAAGTTTCAGATACTTGATATAACAATGGTTGCTCCATTTCTTGAGCATTTCCTGTGTTCCGGGCAATGTAGCTACTTTATATATCTTCCCTTTGTGTCCTCTTGCCAACCCCCCTCATATCAGATGAGGGGGAGAAGACTCCAGGAGGTGGAGCCCAAGGCCACGCAGCTGACAGAGAGCTGGGAATCAGCTCTGTGGGGCTGTGGACTCCAGCCTCCACCCATTGTGCTGTCCCCCTCGCCTGGTGCTGCCCTCTCAGTGAGGTCCCACCCACTCTCTGTCCTGAGGGCAGGCTCCCTCTCTTCCTTTCAGCTGACTTTTCCAGGTGTGGCACAGACACCAGATCACAGGTCCGCATGGATTCACATTTATGTTCTGTGGTAGGGAGCAGTGGCCCTTCTGAAAGCCTCTCTCCCGGGCTGCTATCTGGAAGCCACTGCCTGCTCCTTCACTCTGGCCCATAGCTATCGACTTTGGTTTACAAGTGCTTCGGGCAGCTTCCAGCCTTCTCACTTGCCCTAAGCCTGGCCTGGTATGTGTGGGCTGTGGGGGCAAAGCAAGTGCCAAGTACACCAGTCCTACCAGCCTGTAGGGTTGACCTCCATCTGCTGCAGTGCTGTTTCCTCCATGAGTCAGCATATCAGCCTTGCAAGAAGAAAATGTCCCCCCTCATGGGGGCAACGGGAAGTGGGGAGTCACTGGGGGAATCCCCTGCAAACCCCTTTCTCAGCCCTAGTGTTTTTGTCTGAACTTGCCTGCAGTAATTCTTGGTGAAACCTCAGGGACCACAAGGTTGCAGACCTTTCCCATTCTCAACTGATGAGAAAGCCGAGTGCTGGGAGCGAGTGAAGTCCCCGGGCAGCTCGTGGCGGTTGTGACTGGAATTGAGTTTTCTTACCTCCTCTCTGCACTTTGAGTTATACCAGTTTCTCCCCTTTAATCCTCAGTGTATCTTGAGAAACAGAAATTTTTATTTTTAAGCCCATGGCATCCTCAGAGAGAAACATTTTCCTAATACCTTTGATGTCCATCCAGCCCTTGTAGTTCACATTCTGGGTCCTCCCCACAGTCAGAGGGCATCTGGTGGGCACGATTGGGTGCTGTCGTGGGAAAGGGCCCCTTCCCCAAGGGGAGACATCCTGCCTCTTCTCAAGCTGTGTTTCCCCGGAACCTGAGTAGACACAACCTTGATGGAGTCAGCAGGACTCTGCCAGGGCAGACATACAAAGTTGTTCTGATGCCATCTTAGAACACACCCACCCCTTTCCAGGTCCCTGGACACAGTGCTGGAGAACTGGGAGCTAGCCAGGGGTTCTCCGCTGGGGGCGATTTTGACCCTCAAGGGACATTTGACAGTATCCGGAGACCTTCCTGGTTGTTGGTGCTGTAGTGGGTGCTTGTAAACACTGCATTGCACAGGACAAAGAATTGTCCCCTGAAACAAAGAATTATTCAGCCTTGAAATCAATAGTGATGAGACCTTGAACTAAATTCTGATCAGGCAACATGGTCTCCCTATGATTTCGGAGGAAGAGGAGCCTGCCACTTGCCCCTGACTCTGGCACTAACCCTTCCTCAGTGGCAGCCCTGTCCTTAGTCTTCTTCATGATCACTCTTGTTAGGTAAGTCCTGAGACCAGAGCGGCTAAGAGACCTATCTAGGGCCACAAAACAAGTTATAGACAGAGCCAGGATTAGAATCCTGGGCGCATGTAGTGCTCACGTGCGACAGTGCACTCTTGTTTCTCTTTCCTTGTATGACAGGGCAGGGGGAGGGGCACCCCAGAATCTCCAAACTTGCCCACTCTAAATAGGTTCTGCCATCTGCCGCCTCAAGACAACACACTAGTGCATGAGACCTTTCATGGAAGGGAACTTTAATACAATTAGCGTGCAACAAAGAGAAGACAAAGAATACAGTTTTCAAACCAAAAACCCGAAGTCACCCATCCCCTCATGGGTAAATGTCCAGCCAAACGGAGTTGACCTGAAGCAGGGCCACTGAGGCTCAAAAGCTTGCCGCAAATGTAAGGCACCTCCTGGTGCGGACCCATAGGAAAGAGGCAGAAGGGGCCAGGCCAGTCTGGGTCAGAAGGAGCAAGATCAAGATAAAAGCTGCCATTGTTAACCTCCCTACAATTCTCTCACCCACATCTGTTTCACCCAGTCCAGGACCAAAAAGCAAGTGCAGCGTCTTCACATGTGTCTCTGCTCCACGGGCCTCCTCCAGGTCTCCTTGCTCTCCATCTTGTTTTCCTTTTTAAAGAGTTATTTATTTATGCATACTAGAGCTGGGGTACAGGCTAGAGGTGTGGGGGGTGAGAGGATTCACCAGAGACAGAGCTGGGAACAGAACAGGCAGATCGATGGAATTACACTGCTGAGGGGAACAGCAGGTGAGTCAGCAGAGGTCTGCTGTGCCATGTGGGTTGCTCCCTGGCTGGCCAGGGATCGAACTCGTGCTGCAGAGGCTGCGGACAGCTTTGCAGGCTGTGTCTTTTTTTTTTTTTTAAAGATTTATTTTATTTTATTTTTATTTATTTATACAAGCACTGGGTACAGTCAGAAGCGCGGGAGGGTGAGAGAATCCACCAGAGCCAGAGCGGGGCAGAGCAGACAAGGATGGAAGCACACAGCTGAGGGGAGCAGCGGGCGGCAGGAGAGGTCTGCGCGCCATGTGGGACCCTCCTCCGGTGGCTGGGGAGCAGCCGGGGATCGAACTGGCGCTGCCGAGGCTGCGGGCAGCTTCGCAACCTTGCGCTCAACTGCTGCGCCACCAGGGAGGCCCTGCAGGCTGCGTCTTAACCCCTTGCGCCACCAGGGAGGTCCTCCATCCTCTCTTCCCTAGTCTCTCCATCTTCTTCTCTTCCCTGCTGAGCTCCACCCTTCCTTGGGTGGAGCAGAGAACCTGAAACCTCCCCTTTTCCTGGCAACTACCGTTACACTCACACATGTAGTTGGCTTTGCTCATTGTATATAAACTAGGGGCAGGGAGCACATCTTGCTCATCCTTGTATTCACAAGAGCACCTCACACATAGGTGCTCGGATAGAGTGGTTGATCCATCTTTCAGCCAACATTTATGTAAACCTAAGCCAGTGAAGGCCCTGCTCTCTCGACAGAGGGAAAGAGACATGCAAAGCGCTACAGAAATAGAGGAGGGGGCTTGATTCTGCAGAAGGGAGCTGGGGGAAGACTGGAGAAAGGAGCATTTGGGCTGGGATTTGAAGGCCGTGTAAAAGTTTGGCAGGTGAGGAGGATAGGATAGGGAAGGGGATGTGGGGTAGGGGTGGCTGGGGGACTTTGGCACCAGACCAAATGAGAAAGTGACAGCCTCAAAACTTGGGGGAGAAAACAGGAAATATTACTCCAAAACTGCCACACCCAACCCATCCTTTTAACACAGTTTCCAGAGGAAGGTGAGTGTTGTCAAGTTCCAGGACACAGACCAGAGTGACAAATGCTCCATTGTCTGGAAACCCTTGCCAGCTGGGGCCCTAGAGTCATGCCCCAGAGAGGGTGGACCTTGCTCACCTGCCAGGCTTCGCTCTTCTGGCCCCAGTCTGGATAGAACAACAGCCTTGTGCACAACCAGGTTCCAAGGTGGTGGTTGACACCAGGGCTGGTCTACACTCAGAGTAATCCTCTTCCATCATCCCTTCTCTTCAGGGAGCCAGAAACCCTGCTCTAATCTAGTGCCAATGACCTCTGTGATCCTGAGCAAGTCTGTTCACCTCACTGGGCCTTAAGTTTCGGGGTGGGGTGACAACAGTTTTTTCTGCCTCATTCAAGGGGAATGCCATCAGATTTGCAAGAGTCTGGTGGGGAGGCACACGAAATATTCCATAATTATGAGACAACACTATGAGCACTCCCCTAGCAGAGGTCAAACATTCTGCTTCGAATGTGGCTGACAGGTCTGCCAAGAATCTGGAGCCCCACCAGCCAGCTGAAGCTCGGAAGGGAGGGAGCAAAAGCAGGAGAAAGGTGATGACAAGTGCTTGCTTTTACAATGAACCCCAAGCAGCCTGGTGCCCTGCCAAGGGCCAAGGACAGCCCCGAGGGAGGCAAGTGGTGCTGGTATCCCCCACTTCCCAGAGGAGAAACTGATTCCTAGCGAAGTAGAGGGACTTCCCCAGGGTTACTGAGCACACACATGATGGAGGAAGGACTCACCCGGGGACTCTCCATCTCTTAGGGGAACATGGGCAAAAGAAACCCACGTGAGTGGTTGCCATTGCATTGCAGACATGTCCAGGAAGTGGGGAGAGCCCAGCTTGGGGCCTGGACTCCCTGACAGTGATGAGGGCCATGTCCCCAGGCCCTCCAGTGCCTGATCACCAAACTGGCCAGCATTGGTGGCTGGCACGGGGAGGGCAGGCGTGCTCCCTGGGTGGTCTGACACACAGGATGTGTCTCGCCTCAAAGCAGAAGTGAAATGGGGCGTGCTTCCCCTTGGGAGGTGAGAGGCAAGTTGACTACCCCAAGGCAGGGGTCTGACTGAGCTGAGGGCTTGACAAAAAGTAGCCGGCCTGGTCTGGGGACCTAAACCATGTGCCCCACCCACCACACACGGACCTGTACATTCACATCAGCTTTTAGAGAGACCCCCTTCTACATAAGCCCTTTCCTCCCCAGTCACAGGCAGCCATCACCGCAAGAGGGAGAGTCATCATTGGTCTGCTGGCTCCCATCAATGAAGGTGCGTCAAGAAGCGTCTGTGAGCCAGGCTTTGTGCGGATCCAGGGGGGAAGCATGGTAGAGAGGGAATCACACAAATGACTGTTCTGGTCGTGAGGTAAGAAGCGTAGTTGTGAGAAGTGCTCCAAGGGCCCAGGAGAGGCTGCTGACCACTAGGGGTTGGGCAGGGTCACCATTAGTCACAGGCTCGAGGCAGGCTCCTGAGCATTCCAGACCCGCTGGATGGCAGGACTTGCAGAGGGCAGCCATGGGAGGGCAGTGGGGGTTCCTGACCGTCCAGACCTGGGAAGCTGAGTGGGCCTAGGAGAAAGTATGGGCGCGGTGTCGTGGAGAAGGAAGCTGAGACCTCGCAGGCTACTTCAGGGGTCCTGCCCAGGGGGCCTGGAAGGGGTCTCTTGGGAAGAGTGTCAGGAAGGCAACCTTTCTCTTATCTTTACAGCAGGGCCGTGTGCTGTCCTCGCGGGGTTGGTGCAGAGCCCTGAGGTAAAGGGCCTGGCATGCCTGGCTGGGTAGAGGGGCCCAGAAAGTGCAGCCTTTAGCCTAATTGTTGAGACACAGCAGGGCCAGAAATTCAGGCTCCACCCCAGTTCCCCCTCCAGTGGCTGCAGTCCCTGCCTCCCCCCCTCCCCAGACTGCTCATAGGAAACATGGAGCCAGGAGCTGTCATCGAGGTTGAACACATTGGCCTGCGCCCCAGCTCGCGCTCTGCGGAAGCATTTCCCTACTGTCCTCTGCTCTTTGCCAGTCCAGGGAATGCAGCCTGGGGAAAGGGTCCAGCCAGCATCTGTGGTCCATCCCCGCAGCCCCTGCCGGGGCCCAGCCTCCAAACCCCCATTCTTTCTATGACAACCTTGTGCTTGTGCAGGTGCATATGGGGGAGGGGACATGGAGTCAGCGGCCCCGAGGTTGTCTGGCAGCTGGACCACATTATTCTACATGGATCAAGCCACCTCTCACTCCCTTTCTTGTGATGCGGGAAGAAATGTCCCTAAAGGAGAAAGGAACTGGCATGGCCTGTGTGTGCCCGGAGCTGTGCGGGTACTTTGCTTGGCTTCGTTCTAGCAATAACCCCTCCTGGCAGGTATTACTGGTTGCCTTTCCCAGAGAAATAAGGGGACCCAGCTGACAAGGGGCAGAGTCTGGATTCTACTGAAGGTCACTGTCACCTTGCCCTGCCCCCTGCACCCTGCCATCCATGTGGGCCCTGGGGGTGTGCTTTGTTGTTCTTCACCCGGTGCCAGCTGATCGTAGGAAGCTCAGAAACCAAGTGGGTGAGCCTGACCTTTGATTTCTCCATCTGGCGAGTGAACCTAGGATTTACTGCGTCTCTTTCACAAGAGAGACACGAGCCACCTCAGCCTTGGATATGCCTTCCCTGGTTCCAGAAAGGGAACTGAGCCCTACAGAAGGCAAGCAGCTTGCCTAAAGTTACAGGCTGGGTCCCAGGGAGCTGGGGCAGGCTGGACTCTCCTTGCAGCCTCCTTCATTGCTGCCGTCCTCTCCCTCCATCTACACCTCTGTCCAGTCTATATGTGGGAGGATCCCAGTCTGTGTTCCCTGGACATTTTACTGTGTCTCATTCTCTGGGCACCCCAGTGCTCCCGTGCCTCTAATTCCATCTCCATGCTGGGAGTCCCAACATGAGCCCTCCAGCCCTGGCCCCACTGCTGCACCCGAGCCCGTCCTCCCAGCTGCCTTCTTGGCCTCCTTTTAGAGAGTCACGAGCAGAACAAGCTGAATATGTTTCAAACACACCTCTTTATTTGACTGTCTCCCACCCAAACGTGCTCCGCCCCCAGCCCACCCCATTTGAGTCAGCATACTAGCAGCTACCCAGTCTCTCAGGCAGAAAGCCTTGGAATTATCCCGTATTTCCTTTTGTCAACCCCCACATTTAATCCATTAGCAAAAATATATTGTCATCTGACTCTTCTCCCCGACTCTGCCTTCATCTGATGCAGCAACAGCCTAACGACTGTATCCCCTTTTGCCTCCAAGAATTTATTCTGCTCACTGCAAGCAACATACTCTCTTGTAAACATTGAATTCATTGCATCCTTCTCCTTGAAAACCCTTTGGTGACTTCCCAGCAATTCAGGATGACCTCCCAACTCCTGGCTACAGCTCCACAGCTTATGGGGCCTGGGCTTCTGGAAGCCTCTTTTCTCATCTCCTCCTGCTCATGCAGAATAATGCAGTGTCTTTCTGTTCTGTGAACGCCTGAAGGTTGTTCCTGCCTCAGGGCCTTTGCATGACTCTTCCCTGTTCTTGGAACCCTCGTCCTGAGGTTGTGGCTCCGTTGTTTTCTCAATGAAGGTGTCACTTGCTGCCTTCTCGGAGAGGCCTTCCCTGACCGCTGGGTCTGGAGAAGCATCACGAGCCTGCCTGTCCCACTGAGCTGTCTTTCCCTCCTCACCCTGTCATCACCCCAAATCAGCTGTATCATTACTTGCCCACTTGGGCACTGTCTTTTCTCCTTGCTGGAATATAAGTTCCAAGACTTACAACAGTGTACCTAATACATGGTGGGTGCTCGATAGGTGCTTGTTCACAGAACCAACCACATGGATTAAGGGCCTCAGTTACAAATCAAGTTACTTCCAGGTTGTAGTCCCTAGACTCTCTCGCGGGCACCATGTCCCTGTCCTGTGGTTTCTTTAAGTGTGCAGAGATCATTCACTTATCTGTCAGTTCCGTCACCTATATGTTGTGTGACCTTGGGCAAGTTATTTAACCTCTCTGTGCCTCAGTTTTGTTAGCTGTAAAATGGAGATAATCACAGTGTTCACTTCATAGGGTGAATGTGAGGATTAAATGAATAAATGCATAAAGAATGCTTAAAGCAGGGCTTCCCTGGTGGCACAAGGGGTTAAGCACCACACTATGAAGCAATCAGAAGCCTTTGCAGCATGAATTCGAGTTCGATCCCCAGCCTACCAGGGAGCAACACACATGGCACAGCAGACCTCTCCTGTCTGTCCCGCTGCTCCCCTCAGCAGTGTATTTCAGTCAGTCTGCCTGTTCTGTTCCCCGCTCTGTCTCTGGTGAATCCTCTCACTCCCCACACCTCTGGCCTGTACCCTAGCTCTTAAATGCATACATAAATAAATCTAAAAAATAAAATAAAAAAGAATGCTTAAAGCAGTACATGGGCTGTATCCTTCAGGGATGTCAGGTCTATTGCTGTTTCTATCATCATTGTTATTTTTACTGCTATTGTCATCAGCACCAGTTGTGTCTTCTTTGCCTCATATAGTGATGCTCACTTTACTTTGCCTATTCAGTACCCTTTAGTGGATTTCAATTTCACTTAAGACCAAAACCCTTTAAGTAGCCTGTGAGCCCCCAACCTACCTTCCTAGCCTCTCCATGCATATCCCCTTTCTTCACCCTTATCATTGCACCAGCCACAATTGTGTTTGTCGTGTGATTTATACTCAGGCCCACAACAGGCAATTTCCCTGGAACTTGCGTCTTCTCTCCTCCATCACCAGGTCAGTGCCCACTCATAGTCCCAATCGTGTTTGGGCATTACTGTCTCAACTTCCCTTCAATTCCATGCCATAGCACTTGTCACACAAATCTGTATTTACTCCTTCCACTTGGATCAACCTCTGCCTTGCCTAATAGACGCTAAGCTTCCTAATAGACACTAAGAACAGAAACAAAGTCTTGCTTTGCTCACCTTTGTGCCCCCATTGCGAGCACAGTGTCTGCACATAGGAGTGAGTGAATGAATGAATGGCGAGGAAGCCTTTGGGTTGGAGGCTGGCCCTTCAGACCAAGCACAGAACTGCTGCAAGAGAAAACCTGCTGCCTTTGCACAATCCACTGGCCTCACTGGCCTCCTGCCGTGGAGTCAGCTCTCCTGACTTCCAGTAGGTCCTACTAGGTAGAGATCTGGTCTTGGGCAGCTCCTGCTTGCCATGCTGCTCCAAAGAACTGCAAAAGGAAGGAAAGCCTTTGCTTTCTAAGCCAAGATAGAAACTGGACATGAAGCTATGCTACAATGGAGAAGTCTGCCTTACTTCCTGAGTCAGCTGTCTCCGTGCCAGACACTTCTAGCCTTTCCTTCCCCCTTGAAACAGGGTAGCTATGGTGTCCTGATGGAAGAGTGCTCTGTTCTGGTTTTTCTGACTGATGGTGTTTTCTTTAATTGCTTGGAGTAGAGGTACTTGCAGGGTACAGACTTGAGCCTGTCCCCCCCACCTCCCGACAGAGTCTGCCACCAGGACATGGCAAAATGAGAAAAATAGGGACAATGTAGGGAGTGTTCATAAAGCTAAATTAATTCTCAGATTGTCCTACTTTTTTTGTGTGTCAGGATGCCCTTTCTTTTATGAAACAAGGGTGATGGGAGGTGTGATCTTTTTTTTAAACGTCCTTGCTTGTCAAATCACCTACTTAATTTTCTTTTGAAACTGACTGACCTGTGGACAGCAGCTGAGCTAGGATGAGCATGTGGGTCTTCTAGCACGGGTTAGCACTCTCTCCACGGCCCTCTCTGCAGGGAATATGCTAACCATAAAGGAGACCTGGCTGCAAATTATTGACGGCTGCCATGTGGAAGAGGGGACACATTAGTTCTGGTTGTACACAGGAGGACAGAATTGGGAGCACTGGATAGCAGCTTCAGACAGGCACATTTCAACTGGTTTAGAATAAAGTTTCTGCCAGGCAGGTATTCAGCAATAGCCTGGGCTGCATCCCCCAGCCCAGCTGTGTTCAGGCACAGAATGGGGCAGCTACATTCAGGGTTGTTGGAGACTGTTCGAGTCCCAGGTAAGGTGTCTTGGTCTTAGATTCAAACCAATCTGGTTTCAGCACCAATTATGCCACTTATTGTCTGTGTCCTTAGGCAAATCAGTGTCCTCCTATTTCAAATGAGGGGAATCATGCCTTTGCTGGGGTCCTGTGAGGATTTTAAAAGGGAAGGATCAGCCTTCCATGAGATGTGAATTTCCCAGGAAGCTTACTTAGAGAATGGTGGAGGAAGAGACTCAAAGAGAAAGGATAACACAAAGCAATTTATGAGCAAGGACTAGCAAGCTCGGCCCAGATGTGTGTTCTAGGCAGTTCTGAGGATGGGAGAGAGGGCAGGGGCTGGATGATTAAGGAAGACTTCCTGGAGGAGGCAACAGATAAACTGAAACTTGAGACACTGTCAGCTACTGGATAGGCAGAAGAGTAGGAGCTTCCCAGCATACAGTGGTCTCTGGCACTATACAGTAGAGAGTGTTAACTGGAAACAGCTACTATTATATAAATTTCAAGGGCATAAACAACCTTGGGCTCCCTGGCACTGTGGGTATTCCTGATACCTTGGAATATGTGCTTCATGTGTACTGAACAATCAGAGGGAAGTTTGGCTAACTGCAGAATAGAAGGAGATATGATCAGATCAAAGTAAGCTGGGGAAATGAGAGCATCCATCTGTATGTCCACAACCCACCATCTATTTACCTGTCCATCATCCAACAATATTTACCTACACACATACTTTGTACTCGACTGTCTATCCAGCCTGCGCCACTCATCCAGCCTACACTTATTCATTATCCCATCCATCCTTACCACCATCTGTCTAAATTCCATCCATCTACCTGTTCATCCTTACATCCATTCACCCATCTTACACTCATCCATCCATACTCCATTCATCCAACCTCCCTTCTGTCATCCACCCATACTGTACTCACTCAATTAACTGAGTGAGTCCTTGCTAGTCCTTGCTCCATTAATTAATGCTCCTATCCATCCTTACATCTAAAACTCCATCCTTCATTTGTTTCAGAAAAAGAACAAGACAAAGTCACTGCCTTTATGAAGTTTATCTCAAGTGGGGCAGTTCTTACAGCCATGAGTAAAAAAAAAAAAAAATTACACTGATAAGTGTAAAATTGCAACTGTGAGTCGTGCTACAGATGAAAGGGGTACATGACACCAGAGAGCCCAAAACTGGGCAATTTGATCTATTCAGGGAGGTCAGGAAAGGCTCCCTAAGGGAATAACCATTGACCTGGGAGCTCAAAAGTGAGTAGGAATAACTAGAAGAATTGGTGAGGAAAGAATGTTCCAGGCAGAGAGGGCAAAGCACATGTAAGGGAAGATAAAGTTGGGGAGTGGTAGTGTCAGTCTGTCCACAAGGACCTCTTAAGCACGTTAAGGATTTTGATTTTTATTCTTAGGGTTCTAAGCAAGCATCAGGTGACACTATCAGATTTGTACTTTTATTTTTTTTTATTTATGCATATAAGAGCTTGGGTGCAGGCCAAAGGTGCAGGGGGGCAGGGTGAGAGGATTCACCAGAAACACAGCAGGCAAGACAGGAGAGGTCTGCTGCACCATATGTGGGTTTGCTTCCTGGCCTGGATCGAACTCAGACCACAGTGGTGATAGCTTGATAGAGCTGAAACTTAACCCCTACACCACCAGGGAGGCCCCCTGATTTGTACTTTTAAAAATTGTCTGGCTGTTGTTGTAGAAAACGGAAGCAAGGGATGGGGTAAATGTAAAAGCAAGAGACCTGCAAGAGGCCTGTGTAGTTGTCCAGGAAATCATGACAGAACCTCAGCCTGCAGAAGCACTGGGGGCAGGAAAGGAGGGGGTGGACTCAAGGGTCATTTAAGAGACAAAATGGACATGGCTGGGCTATGGGCTTGGTGGAAAGGATGAGGGTGAGGGATTTGTCTACCATGACATCTAGGTTTCTGGATAGAACTGTTGCCAGGCAACAGTGAAAGCCAGGAGGGAGTGGGGAAGGGTGGCACACACTTTCCCTTGCATTGTTATAATGCTGGTGTTTGTAAAACAAAGGGTGTTGGGATTCACAACAACATGGATGGAGCTAGAAGAGATTATGCCCAGTGAAATAAGCCAGAAGGAAAATGAAAAATATCAGATGGTTTCACTTATAGGAGGAATATAGGGGAACCAAATAAGGGATCAGGAAAAAAAATAACAATAATAGTAATAATAATTTTTTTTAAAAACCTACAACAAAATTAGCAGGCAGCCATAAATCAGAGACATTCTGTGAAGGAGGAGGAGAGGGATCAAAACAGGAGAGAAGAACACAAGGGACTATGGTGATGGTTCGCAGGTGAATTGGTGGAGGCACTTTTACAAGGAATACACAATGATGCAAAAGATATGAATAAAAAAATAATGAAAATAAATAAAGGGTGTTTGATGTGTGGGCATGCACAGCTTCCCGATTGCCTGCCTGAGGCTGCGAAGGTGGAGGAGGCATGTTGCAGATTGAAGGCTGGATCTGGTGAGGGCTTCAGTCTTGGCTGTGCATCTGGGTAGCTGTGCAGCCTTGAGGGACTGCTTCATCCCTCTGGGCCTCAGCTCTAAAACTGACAGCCCAGCTCATCTGGCACTGTAAGTCTTATTTGCATCCACTGGCATTATCTACAGGGCTCCCTCTTGGGAAGTGATTCCTTGTAGATCCACTTTATTCAGAGCCTGAAGTTAAAACAGCCTAAGTCTAGAATGTGAACCCTGAAAGGAATCACAAAACTCATTTTCCAAATCTTCTCATTTTAGAGAGACCTTGTCTGACCTTGATCACCATCTTCCTGCCCTACCCTCCATGCTGGAGAAGATGGGGTGCTGCCTGTGCAAAGTCACAAAGCTATAGGGCAGAAGAGCACCTCTCAGGGATGAGCCCCATGTTCCCACACTTGCTTTAGGGGTGACGCTTTTTCTGCACACTACAGCCCTTGCCTAGGACAGACAGAGCTGGGTAGAACTGTCGGGATGGACTAAGATCACAGATACAGGTGCGGCTGAGTGTCTGGGTGAAGAGGGATGGAGGGGGCGTCTGAAGCTCTGCCTGTTAAGCTGGGGTCCTCCCTGACTCTTTGAAGAAGATGCTTCTTGGCATGCTCTCCTGTCATGACTTCTGAATGTCCTCTGGGGGCTACAAGATGCTCTTTGCAAAAAAGGAATGCAGAAACCCAGCCCTACCCCCCTGCAAACGAGACATGGAGACAAAAACAGGGTGCAGGGCTGAGGTTTCCATGGTGGCTCCACTCTGTCGCCCTTCCCATTGGCCGGGCTTCAGGCTCAGATACCCGTCTCCTTCCTGATTGGCCAGGCTGTGCTGCAGCACCATGGCAACAAGGGCAGACAGACCAGTCTCTGCAGAACCACTAGAGTCACCATCTGGGGTGGTGCTGAGATATGAGGGCCACTTGCAGGGGATGCAAAGGGGAACAGGTAGCTGCCCCCTCAGCTGGTGGTCAGGTGGGGGAACATTCCACCTTGATTGCCCAAGGGCTTTGAGGCTGTGGACTTCTCTTTATTGCATCTGCCCTATATCTAGCAGCATCTCCTCAGCCCTTCCCTTTCTCTGGGCACCTGTCTCCTGCAGAAGGAAAATCAAACCTCTGCCAGTGCCAGACCATTTGTCCAAAGTCATACAAGTTGCAAGTTAGAATTTGAACCCATGTTGTATGGCCTAACTTAAAGGCTTTAGAGGGGCCTTGCTAGAGAATCCAGGTGTCCTTTTTTTTTTAATAGTTTGTAGAGCTTCCTCCTCTCCCTGGAACACTCTTCCAAGAATGATGTGTCTCTGGAGAAGGAGGAAGCAGGTTCAAAAAATCCTGGGGTGGACTGGGGTCCAGAGACCAGAACGCCAGACACTGGGTTCCTCCACTTCCTGGTTTCCTCTGCTGTAAAGTGGGAATGAAGGCTGCTTCCCAACCTCCTTATGGGCACATAGGATATAGGATTTTGGTGGAGGGCAGGGGTAGGATTTTGGTTATTGGCCACTAAGTGGGAGGATAAACCCAGGAGCTCGGATTAACCCTTAGAGCATCTCTAAGTTCACTAGCCTTTTTTCATCACCATCTGGCTAGAAGGAGCAGTGCTGGGCACCACAAGTCACAGGGGAGCTTAAAAAAAAATTATTTATTTGTTTGTTTGTTTATTTATGCATACAAGAACTGGGGTGTAGACCAGAGGTATGGGGGGTGAGAGGATTCACCAGAGACAGAGTGGGGAACAGAACAGGCAGATCTACTGAAATACACTGCTGAGGGGAGCAGCGGGTGAGGCAGGAGAGGTCTGCTGCGCCATGTGGGTCACCTCCCTGGCCAGCTAGGGATCTAACTCATGCTGCAGTGGCTGGCGATAGCCTGATAGCGCTTTAACCCCTGTGCCACCAGGGAGGCCCCCATAGGGGAGCTTGAGGGGTGCTGATCTCACTGGGAAGAGTGCTCACTGCAGGATGGTAACCAAGCTGGAAGGATTGTGGGTCCCAGGGAAGCCCTGGAGGATATAGGATTCTAAGGAGGCCTTTCAGGACAGAGAGTTTAACCAAAGTAGTGGAAAATGTTGATAGGCTGTGAATTTAGCAATTCAATGCAACAAATATTTGCTAAACTCAGAAACTGCACTCAGTGACCAGGGTAGACAGAAGACCTGCCCAAGGTATAGTAGAAACCTGGAGAAGGCACCATCTAGGCCTGCAGAGCCAGTAGGCTTCCAAGAGGAAGCGGCAATGCTTCAGAGGCCTGGAGGATGGACGAGTCAGGTCAAGCGCTGTGAGCTGCGGGAGGGGTACTGAGACGGTCCCAGCGGAAGGAATGGCATTTGCAAAGCCCAGAGCAGGGACGGAGAGTTTGGGAGTCTCAAGTATAAGCTGAGTTGTACCTGAAGCGGAGTTCATGTGGAAGAGAGGGAAGGGATGAGCTTGGGGCCCAATGGGCCTTGTGGGTCAGTTAAAGTCTCCAACCTTTTTCCTGAAAGGGTTTGCACAGGATTGCCAGATTGAGCAAATTAGAATACATGTCTGTCACTTGTCAGTTTTGCCCGGGCAATCTGCACGCGTTTGTGTTTTTCTATGTATTATAGTATTGTAAAACTCACAAATAAAGGAGTAATTTTTTTTTTTGGGTCAGTTCATCAGACTGACCTAATGAGAAATATAAGTATCCTTAAAAATTAAAAAGCAAGGGGGCCTCCCCGGTGGCGCAGGGGTTGAGCGCTGGGTTGTGAAGCTGCCCGCAGCCTCTTCAGCGCTGGTTCGATCCCCGGCTGCTCCCCGGCCACCGGAGGAGGGTCCCACATGGCGCGCAGACCTCTCCTGCCGCCCGCTGCTCCCCTCAGCAGTGTACTTCGGTCCTTCCGCCTGCTCTGCTCCCCGCTCTGGCTCTGGTGAATTCTCTCACCCTCCCGCGCTTCTGACTGTACCCAGTGCTTGTATAAACAAACAAATAAATAAATCTTTAAAAAAAAAAAAAAAGACACAACCTATGAAGCTATTGGCAGCTTCTGCAGCACAGTTCGATCCCCGGCCAGGGAGCAACCCACATGGCACAGCAGACCCCTCCACTCGCCCGCTGCTTCCCTCAGCAGTGTATTTCAGTCAACCTGCCTGTTCTGCTCCCCACTCTGTTTCTGGTGAATCCTCTTATCCCTGCCCTGCCCGCCCCTTCCCCCCGACCCTGCATCTCTGGGCTACACCCCAGCTTGTCTATGCATAAATAAATCTTTTTTTTAACATGCTTAAATCAATAGTCTATCACCTTGCTTGGGTTACTTGCCATTTTTATTACCTGTCTTCTGGTATCTGTAATGTGAATCTGCCCGCTTGACTTTTCTACCAGTCAGAAAGGTACATTTTAGTTTGATAAGTTTGGTGAACATGTCTGTTCACTGGCACATCTGCCCTTGCATCCCTGCTAAGGCCTTTGATACGGACAAGGTGCGGCAGATGCTCTGGACTTGGCTCAGGTGTTCTGGGTTGTGTGCAGGTTTTTTTTAATTCCCCCCTTTCTGTTCCCTGGGAATCCTAATGCTGGTCCCATAATGCTGAGCTTTAAATGCAGGATGGCGGGCCTCCCCGGTGGCGCAGTGGTTGAGCGCTGGGTTGCGAAGCTGCCCACGGCCTCTGCAGCGCCGGTTCGATCCCCAGTTGCTCCCTGGCCACCGGAGGAGGGTCCCACATGGCGCGCAGACCTCTCCTGCCGCCCGCTGCTCCCCTCAGCAGTGTGCTTCGGTCCTTCTGCCTGTTCTGCTCCCCGCTCTGGCTCTGGTGAATTCTCTCACCCTCCCACGCTTCTGACTGTACCCAGTGCATATATAAACACACACAAAAAAAACCAAACAAGCAAACAAATAAATAAATATATGCCACCTTTTTTTTTAAAGATTTATTTATTTATACAAGCACTGGGTACAGTCAGAAGCGCGGGAGGGTGAGAGAATTCACCAGAGCCAGAGCGGGGAGCAGAGCAGGCAGAAGGACCGAAGTACACTGCTGAGGGGAGCAGCGGGCGGCAGGAGAGGTCTGCGTGCCATGTGGGACCCTCCTCTGGCGGTCGGGGAGCAGCCGGGGATCGAACCGGTGCCGCAGAGGCCGCGGGCAGTTTCGCAACCCAGCGCTCAACAGCTGCGCCACCGGGGAGACCCAATATATGCCACTTTAAAAAAAATAAAATAAAATAAATGCAGGATGGCATACGGTGAAGATGATGCTGCCGATGGGAGATTTCACCATGTATGTTTCATTTCTTTTCCCCACTGAATGGGCAGGGGAAAGGAGAAGGAGGCAAGAAAGAAACAAAGAAAACTATTAGAAACAGAATTTGCTGTCATATGCTGTGGACCGAGGGACAGATGAACTCGCTACCACCTAGAGCTTAAGCCTGAAATCAGTGTGCCTGCCTGCCGACCTGCATGTGCCTTTTGGAGGCCGGCTGTTTAGACAGGACAAACCTGCCAGGAGCTATTTACTCCAAAAGTGTCTCTGAGTTCAAGTTCAAGTTGTATGTTTAGACTTGTATTTAGGAACTGTCACTGCCTGTGTGAAGTCGAGGGCATCATCACATCGCTTCCTCTAGGGGAAACAAGTCCTAATAGATACGAGGCCTACTTAGAAAAAAAAATACAGATTGTTAACTTTGCATTTCAGATGATAAACGATAAACAAGTAAGTTTTTTAGTATAATTATGTGCATGCAGTATTTGGAATAGCCTTATGCTAAAAAGTCATTTGTTGTTTATCTGAAATTCAGTTTCAACTGGGCTGCCTGTATTTTCTCTGGCAACCCTAAGTGTGGGTCCACAGAAGGGTTGTAAGCAGGAGGATGATGTGGTCACATTTACATTTTGGGAAGCTCCCAGGAGTTGTCGGCAAACACGTTGGAGGGAGACCAGGATGGGATGCAGGAATCCTGCTTTGCCCAGGCTGGAGCATCAGAGGTCTAGCAGGGAATGTGGGCATCTCGTCATTCGACCTGCCTCCCCCACTGGGTAAATGTCTCAGGTGATGCAGTCTTGGGCAGGTGACTGCACACCAGGTGAGAGCCCAGCTTGACCAGGCCAGCCACTCAGCAGATCTGCTCTCTCCTGGGTCCTTGGCATCCCCATCGGTCAGGCAAGAGCAGAGATGCTCCACCAGGGCCCCTCTGTTCATGCCATCCTGGGGCTCTGGGGAGCCTCTGACATCTTTCCTGGGAGTTTCCCCTTGCCCCCATAATGACAAGGCCAAACCTGAGACAGCTGGCTCTAAGGTCTCCTTTCCTATACCTCATCGCTACTTCTTCCTTTTCACCATAGATCTGGCCAGTGAATGTGCAAAGGGCCCACATCTCTCTCCAAACTCAGGCTTTGGAAGAGGGGTTTGGAAGAGGGGTCCTATGAACTGAGTTAGGTCCTCCACATCACTTGACTCATTTAGTGCTCACAATAGCCCTTCCAGGACGGTATTTTTATGCCCATTTCACAGATTAGAGAACTGAGGCTCAGCTCTATAGTTTCCCAGGCCACACAGCAGCACAGTGCTGTCCTGGAATGGAGTCTAGGTCTGGCTGGCACCAGTGCTCTGCCCTCCCACTGTCCCAGGGAAAGTCCTGGGAGCCCCTAATTGCCTACATATTTATCGCTTGGGCATGTCAGCATTTGCCTTGTCTCGCTGTAGGCACATGCTTCCCTGGCTCTTTCGGAGTTAAGCCAGGGACTAAAATGGGCCTGTATAATGCTCATCTGCTGGGTTGTACAGTTGATGAAGCCCTTTCCCATCTGTGCCCTCCTCACAAACCCATAGGGTCTCTGCACAACCCCCTCCAGCTCTTCCAGCCTGCAGCGCTGCCGCAGTGAAAGCCACATTAAATATTAATGGGGCAGCTCCTGGCACCACTGTGACGTCAATTACTGGGCTGCTTGGTGAGGGCTGCGGCAGCCTTTCCAAGGTGAAGCAGTGACCGGAATTCAGCTGGCTCAAATGGCATCCCAGGGGATGACTGTCGGGTGTTGGAGAAGATGCTGCTAATGTAAGGTGTGGCAGAAGTCCAAGAGCTTTCCTCCCATCTCCCCAGCTCCCTTGGGGCCCAGGTGGCATCCTAATGCCGGCACACAGTCATTTGGCAAGTGTACGTCCAGTTCCTTGGCAAGTAATTATTGAGCACCTGCTGTATGCCAAGCAGCACTAGTCTCTGGGGATGCAGCTGTGAGCATGACACAGTCCCCATGTTGTGGGACTCCCCACCTGATGGAGGAGGGGGAGAAACAGTCTAACACAGACGGGTAAACCCAGCGTGGTGGGCCAGAATAGGTGCCCACCCCAGCCTGAGGCTGAGGGGTCCTTCCAGAGGAAGCTAGGGTAATACTAAGACCTGAAGAAGGAACTGAGCTAGGTATGGAAAGAGGAGGGTAAGTGTTCTGGGCAGAGGGAGTAGGATCAGAGAGCAGACCCTTGTTCTACTCCTTCCAAGCCATTTATTATAAACTTGAAGGATTGCTTGAATGCTAAATGAAGCTGCTGCCAGCACAGGGCTCAATGTAGATTGAGAGCTTTGTGCTTTTTTAGAATTTCTTCACTTTTATAGAATTATCCCCCTACCCTCCGCAATTTGGTGACCAGAGAAACTGAGGCTTGGTGAGGCAACCTGCCATGCCCAGGGTTCTATGGTGGATGAGACCCCAAAGCTATGACTTGGGGTTTTTGCCATTCTCCTTCCACACTTACCCCAAGCAGTTCTCATTTCAGTGAGACACAGAATCTTACCAGCGATCCTATGTGGGTTCCTCGCTACATTTCCAAGGTCACCTCAGCTTTCTTCAAGGTGAGACTACAGCTCTCTGAGGACACACTCAGGACAGGGCTTCAGGAGGCCTGACCATAGAACTGGTCCTGCTGCCAACCTGCTATGTGACCAAGCAAGGCTCTCTGAGCCTCAGTTTCCCATAGTTAAAATCAATACCAGCTGTCGCTAACAGGGTGTCTGATCTTCCTAACAGAGTTGTGGCAAAGGAATTATTTTAATACCCTGTTTAAGATGAGAGGGGCAAAGTGACATGCATGAGGTCACACAGCAGCCAGGCGCATCTACTGGAGAGCTGGCTATTGGTCCACCATGCTATGCTCTAAGTCCACAGCCAAATGCTCTGCAAGATGCTAATGCTGAGTCTGTGATTCCATGTGAGATCACTGCTGCCCCTCATGCCTTCAGGGTCCGGTGATTTCATGGGGAGGGCATTTCAGTTGGGTTGATCCTCCAATGGCCCCATCTAAAGGGGGCGGGTAAGCCACACCCTCATTCCTCCTGGTAACAGCCTGGGCAAGGGCAGGGGGCTGATGTGAACAGCAAGTACTCCTGTTACATGCCCATTTTATGGGAGGGAAAGCCAAAGCCAGAGAGGTACACTGACTGACCCAGGCTTCCCCGGCTACCATGGAACAGCTGGGATTAAGGAGGGTCTGAGTAGCTGCAAGCCAGGAGACCACCTCCTCCTTTCAGTCCCCCCTAGCTTGTACAGTCTTGCCCTCTTCTCCAGACCCCCTCCCTTTTCTTATTTTCACTCAGTTATCGATTAATCAGAGCTGTCAGCAGATTTAAAGTGCTCTCCCTTCAGAAAGACCATGGCCACTTATAAAATGGTGGGCATTTCTGCAATCTGCATGAAGTGCGATGGCATTTAATTCCACACTCATGGAGAGGTGCCTGGGTTTAGGACACTCAGCCTGGCATGCTGGGGGCTCAGATAATGAGTGAAATATAGGCCTTATCTTTGGTGCCTACATTCTATAAAGGCATGGGCAACTTCCCAAGGAAGGGGAGAACAGATGGTCTAAGTGACTAAGAACATGAACTTTATAGTCAGAAAGACCTGGGTCCAGATTCAGACTCTGTCCCTGGAAGCAACATGACCTTGGGTAAATGATCTTCCATTCCACCATCTAGTCAATGGGCCTTAGATGAATTCCCACTTGATAGTTGTCAGGAGGATTAAAGGAGATCAAACATTAGCTAAAATTGCATAGTGTAGTTATGGGTGCCTTGCAACTGGCCAATGAACATCAATTCTACCAAAATAACTCCTGCAGATGGTGGATACCAGAGTCACAGTGGGGGGCTGGCAGAAGAAAGTGTTTCTTGAAGGAGAACTCGGAAGGCTCCTTTGAGGAGGTAAGATTTCAGCTGGGCATTAAAGGACAGAAAGAAGCAGAGAACAAGGTAATGGAATGAAAAGGGGTGTTTTCCTTGGTAGGCACTCATGGGCAGGGCCTGGCAGGTCTAGTATGTCCAGGGGATGGATGGTGAGCTTGGGAAAGTGGACTAGGGTCAGATTCCAAAGGGCCATATGGAGGAGCTCGTGTCTTTTAAGGGTGTAGGGTCTTACCTAGGATTCCATGACAATTCAGGGCTGTGTCAACAAAGACCAGTCCCCTGGAGGCAGCTTTCTCCTGTGGCTTTGGTCCTCTGGCTCTGTTTCCTGAGTTGGGGTCAGCCTGCCACAGCTGTCTAGAAGAGAGAAGGTTGCTGCAATCTGCTTGCCTCCTACCAACAGACTGGGGAGGAAAAGATACTTTTTAGCACAGTTGCCTGGCAGGGAACCTTGGTGAAAACTCCGCAACCTTTTCCCTTACTTCCCAGGGTAGGGTATAAGCAGCAATTGATGAGTTATGCTCATAGCTCAATTAAAAGAATATTCTCAGGCTCTCAGAAGGGCTGGGGGCAGCAGAGAAAAGAATTGTGAAGGTAGAGTTTGGCTGGGTGCAGGATCCTGCTCTTAGCTCTCTATGCTGCTGTTGTGCAAGCAACTCCCTGGGCCTCAGATCCCCCATCTGTACAACTGGAACAGTATAAGTGACCTTATCTTAAGAAACCAAGTGGGCACACACTGGCAAAGTGTTGGGTGATACTAGCTGGGTGACACTAATCTGGCCTGCTATCACCTTCTTCTACTGCAAACACAGGTCCCTTTGAAGTATCCCTGTTTCATCCTCTTGAGCTACCATGTCGTTTGCTGAACTTCCAGCGGTGAAATACCCTAGGCCTTCAGAGCAGGAAAAAAGAAAGAACTCGACTGTCTAGCAGTGCAGTCTCCCATTTCACAGGCAAGAAATCCAAGACTAAGAGAAGGGAAGTTGCGGCACTCTCTGGCCCTGTCTCCTACTCTTGTGGAAACACCATAGCCCCTCCCACCTGGGCCCACCTAGTGGGAACCACACAGAAGCTTAAGGCAATTATTCAGATGGTTCCAGTTAAAGGATCTAGAAAATTCTGGCTAAGAAACCCAAGCTCCTCAGTCATATGCAGAACTGAAACTAAAGCCTTTTCGTTTTTTAACTGGGGTTCCACAGTTAAGAGCTTTGCCTTGAACACCGGAGCTGAAATCCTCTGAACAAGTATAGAGGGGTTGTTTGTGGAGAGCTGGGCATTAAAGGACATCAGGGCTATGAGCTCCACCAGCTCACAGATTACAGCTACCAGGACACTTTTGCACTTCTTAATGCCAAAAGCTGCCTTGGGGGCCCGATCTGCTTCTAAAGTGAGAGTTATGGCAGGTTCTGGATGATCCTGAAATCTATGTGATCGGGTTGATCTTAGACACAGTGGGGATAGAATCTGGTATCAGCAAAAGGACATGGGGACCAAAGCAAGTGGCGAAAAGTGGGTGAGTGGGGAGGGTGCAGGTGTCTGCCTTGACTGCTAAGCAAGTGTCTGATTCTTCTAGATCTCATTTTCCTCACCCATATAATGGAGATAACAACTTTCTTGCAAGGGTTGTGGGGATTTGGGAAGACAGCAAGCCAGTGACTGATAAATAAGAGCTGCTTGATGCTGCTGTTGGTGGTGTGATTATCACTGGCTAAGGATCAGCAGGGTCATCCTGGCAGCAAGAGGCCTGCATTTGGGGGAAAATTAAAATCCTACCTGGGAGACACTAATCTGTGGGTAGGTGGCCCCTCCTGCTCAAGATGGTAACCATGCCAACAGTGTGAACACCATCTCTTTAGAACAACACTAGGTCTTCTTTGTAATATGTCCCTGGGTGTCCAGACTTCTCTGGGAACTCAGAGTGTCCCAGAGTACCCTAGAAAAAAACAGGATGTGCCTTTTCTGGGTCACCTATTCACTGGGCTCCGGAGGAGGGTTCTGGCAATGCTTTGGAAATCTAGTCCTACCAGAGGAGTAGTCGTTACTACTGGCTCAGGGTCCTAAGCAGGTGCCTGCACACAGAACTGATGTGGTTACTCCTGTTTTACAAGCCACTGGACAAAGTAACTTAGTAACTATAAGAATAGGAACCTAACTGATGTGGTTAGTCCTGTTTTACAAGCAACTGGACAAAGTAACTTAGTAACTATAAGAATAGGAATCTAAGTCTAAATCCTTCTGTTCCATGACCACACACACACACACACACACACACACACACACACGTCCTCTGGTAGCTTCACAGATTTCCTGTTTCTTGAGTGAGACCCTGTACTAGGCAGAGACACAGCAGGCCTCGCTCATGCGCTGGGCACCTGCTCTGAGCTCTGGGGGCAACACAGCATTCTTGACCTTAGTCATCAGGCCTCTTCCCGACTTAGGGGCTTTTGTTTGGAGTTGTTCAAGGGCCATATTTCTTTCTTTTTTTTTTTTTTTTAATAGAGGCATGTTTATTTATTTATTTATTTGTTTGTTTTTGTTTATACATGCACTGGGTACAGTCAGAAGCACGGGAGGGTGAGGGAATTCACCAGAGCGGGGAGCAGAGCAGGCAGAAGGACCAAAGTACACCGCTGAGAGGAGCAGCGGACGGCAGGAGAGGTCTGCGCGCCATGTGGGACCCTCCTCTGGTGGCCGGGGAGCAGCCGGGGATCGAACCAGCGCCACAGAGGCCGCGGGCAGCCTCACAACCCAGCGCTCAACCGCTGCGCCACCGGGGAGGCCCAAGGGCCATATTTCTTGATGGGACTTAGAATCCTGGAAGCTGGTGCCCCTGCCTAAGGTGTTTGGCCTGGTCTATATTTATGAAGCTTTGGGAGAGTGGGCAGCTCTCTTGCCAGAGTAAAGAAGATGCATGCTGGGAAGCATGTGTAGGCTACAAGAGGGGAGGCTTGTGTGTATGTGTGGTTATTGCAATCTGAATGTTCCCCTAACAGGAGTCACACCTTGACCCCTTTGCAGCTCACATTACAGGGCAGAGTGGAGCCATCAGGCTTGGGAGGCGGACAGAGCTGAGTTTGAATCTTGGTTCTGCTGATTACCAGCTGTGCTATGCTATTTAAGTCACAGAATATCTTCAAGTTAGTCTCCTTGTCTGTAAAATGGGAATGGGAATTGAACCTATCTTAGAGGGTATCTTGAAAAAGAAAACACGCCTAGCACTGCAAAGCATCTTACAGGAACATGGGCGATACTCCCTTCTCCTCTAGAATAGGTGAGAACTAGGCCACCCAGGCCAAGGCAGAGGGGCGGAGGAGAGGGTCTGGCACAGAGCCCTGAGAAATCCCTGGATTTCAGGGTACCCCAAACAGAAGACAGAAGTGGCAAAGGCGCAGAGGGAAGGTCAGGAGAGGGCAGGGTCACGAAGGTTGAGAGGAGAGCCCGGTGCAGCCAGGTTGTGCCTGGTGCAGCCAAGAGGGTCCGGAAGGTGATGTGACTTTCGATTTGACAACAGACCACTGGTGGCCACAGCAAGGGCCCTTGAAGTGGAGGAGGGGGGCAGAGCCAGAGTGCACCGGCGGGGGGTAGATAGGAAGGAAGGAAGTGGAGACAGTCAGGTTTGGTGAGAAGGAAAGAAAAGCTGTGTGGGAGAACCAAAGTGTCCCCTATGTGACATTTACAAATGTTACAATCAATTAGAATTAAATGTGATTAGAATGCTCCAGTCTGCCTAATTTTCACTGTTTTGAAATCAATCTCATGATCAGAAAAGCTAGAAGGGCTCTAATCCCAGTCAGAGCTGGAAGGACCAGTGGAGCGCCCCTCCACCCCCCAGCACTGGCCTTCTTCCCACCTCTCACTGGAACCCCATCTTGTGCAGGGCAGGGTGGACAAGTAACTATTATCTATTACACTCTTAAGATACTCACTAGGGAAAAGATTAGCCTGGTTTGTTAACCTCAATTCCATTTGTAGTTAGCAAAGGTGACTCTTCAAAACGTGGTGAAACCCAGGGTGGGGGCCTCCTCCCAGACCCAGACTCAAATACTTTTTCAGGGGCACTGAGGGCCTCATTTTAATATCTGGGTGGGGAGCAGAAGGCTCAGGAGGCAGGAAACTGTTTGACTGATGTGCAAACAGGGGCCAGCTATTCTTCCTCCTCAGACCTCATTTTTCCCTTTTGCAGAGTAAGAGGTTGGGTAGTCGTGACTCCAAGTGTCCTGCCAGCTCTGACATTCTAGGATTTCTATTCTGCAGTGCTTTTAATAGTCCTCCAAGCCTAATTTTCCAGATGGTAAAACAGAGTTCCAGAAAAGACATCCTCTCCAGTCCCTCTCTTCTCCCTGCTAATGCCCCTTCTCTCAGAGCAAGATGCTTGGTCTGAAATACAGCCTCCAACCTCCAGCTCTTCCCAATTACCTTGGGTAATGCCTCAAATCTTCAGCCTGGTGCCAAAAACTCTTCATCAGTTTGTCTTCCCCAACCTCTTCCCACTGCCGGGTCTCTCACCACCTCCCACATTTTGTTTCTGCCCTCACTGCCAAGCCATTGCCCATGCTGGACCCCACAACCTAATAATACCTTTTCCCTGACTCATCTCCTTCAAGGTCCACTTATCTGTGCTTGAGTATTTACATCTCAGGTTCTCAGAGCCAAAGGCTGTTAACTTACCAGCCATTCTCCCCCAGTGCTGAGCCCTGCAGTAGGTGCTCAATAAAATCCTCATCTCTCCTAAGAGCCCTCCTCCCGTGCTTTCCTTGGCATGTCAGGTGTGCTTTAGTCACTGGGAATTTCCTAGCTGGTCCCAGGGACAGCCCAGAACCTGGCAGGGACTCAGCAACAATGCCAGGGCGAGGACAGGCTGAGTGACCACCGGCCGGTGCAGCCCTCTCTTCACCAAAGGTGGAGAAAAGCCTGGCCTAGGTTTGAACAGAGGCTGCCGCCACCACTTCCAGGCTCTGTGGCCTTAATTAAGCGAGCGAGCAACGGGGAGCCCGGCTATGCCCAACCGCAGAACGGGCTGCGAGGGCTCGGCGGGATGAAGCCAGCGCCTGCTACGAGGTGAACCTCACTGTCCCCGGGGGGCGCCGGGCGCTCCTCCGGGAGAAGGCGCGGTCTCTTCACAGGGCGGGGGCACCGCCCTGCAGGCCGACGGCGCGAGCGCGCGCGGGGTGTCCCCGAAGGCCGCGCCGTCGAGGGTGTGGCCCGGCCGCGTCCACCGCCCGGCGGGGTCCGGCGGGCGAGGCTGCCGGGCGGGCCGACCCGCCCCTCGGGGCGCGCGGCCTCCGGGCTTCTCCCTGAAGTGGGGCTATTTGTTTTCTGGGCCGTTCTCTAGCCAGACCTCTAACCTAGACTCGCAGGCGCTCCTCGGGGCGGAGCCGCCATCGCTCGCCCCCACCCCCGCCCGCCCGGCGTCTCCTCAGGGCTCTCCCCTCGCCCACCTCCACCTCTGCGGCGGTAAACTGCAGCACTCTCAGGGCGCCTGCGCGCCTCGCAGACTGGGCGGCGGCGCGGCTATTTATAGTAGGTGACGTCACCTTGAAATAGACCGTTAGCGCCGGCCCGCCCCGCCCCCCTCCCACTCCCGCCGCTCCCCGCCGCCCGGCCCGGCCGCTCCCACTGCGCAGGCGTCCTGCCGCCTGCCCTCTCCCCCCCCCTCGCCCCCCCCCGCGCGGTCGCCTCTCCTCCCTCGGCGGCGTCCGCGGCGCGAGCCACTGCGCGCAGGGCGAGCCAGCGAGAGGGCGCGAGCCGCGGCGCTGCCTGCAGCCTGGAGCCTCGGGCCGGCGGCGAGCTGGTGCGCGTGCGCGGCGGCGGCGTCTCGGAGCCCACAGACGCGCGGGCGAGCGGCGAGCGGTGCGGGGCGCGAGGCTAGGCTGAGCCACCGGCGACATGGGGGACCGCGAGCAGCTGCTGCAGCGGGCGCGGCTGGCCGAGCAGGCGGAGCGCTACGACGACATGGCCTCCGCCATGAAGGCGGTGAGCGCGCCGGGAGGCGGGCGGCCGGCCGGGGACCCGGCGGAGGGGCGGGACGGGCGGCTGGGCAGCAGCTTCCCCGCGGCCCCGGGCGACCCCGCGACCCCGCCGGGCGCGGCCTCCCGCGCTGGCCCGGCTCGCCCGGCGCCCCGCCATTTCCTGCGCCCGGGCGCGGGCGGGGTCCCCGGGGAGGGCGCCGCTCCTGGTCGCCAGACGGGACGGGCGGGCGACGGTGACCCCCGCGGGCGGGCGGGCGGGCGGGGGGCGCCCCTTCCTAGCTCCGAGCCCTGGTGGGGGGAGGGGATGCCCGTGGAGGCGTGAGGGAGCCACGTTCCTCCTTCTAGACGGTTCTGCCAGACTCGGGGGCTCACCCCCTCTGCCGTCCTCCACATCCCAACTTGTAATAAAGAATCACCTAGCGAGTGGCGTCCTGTCTCCTGGTTTTCTCTGCCACCCCCTGAGGTCTGTGGGGCTCGGGTCTGTGGGGTTCCCTCGCGGGGATCGTTCAGGTTCGCGCCCCACGCCGGGGTCTGGCTTTGTGTGAGGAGACCCTGGCCCTGCGCTCCGGGCGCGGGGCCCCCCTCCGGGTCTGCTGCTGCGCCCACCTCCGCGGCCTTAATGCGAGACGTGGCTTCCAGGGGAGACGAACTTGTGTGCCTTTGCAGCCCCCAGCTCTCCCTCATAGATCGATTCTGCAGCTTGATTTCCGCGGAAGGAGTCGTGGCCGGCCACACCCTAGCCGGTACCGTGCAGTAGACACCACCTGCGTTTCTGAGACTTGAGAGTTCCGGTTATCCTCTGCTGTCCCTGTGTCTCTCCACGTTTTTTTTGTTTTTTTTTTTTCACGTTTTCTCTAAGTGAACATCACTTTTCTGTCTATCAAGGTCATCCGTGGTAGAGCTTCAGCTGCGGCCACCAACCTGCTCTGTTCTTCCAGTGCACAACCTCCCGAGACCTGGGAGGAGGAGGATTCATCTCCCCTCCCCCCAGCTGAGACCTAAAGATTATGAAATTTGGGTGGGGAGGTGGGACTCAGAAATGTGTACTTTAACTGGCTCTTTGGCAAGTGTTAGCAGACTTAAGTTCGAGAATGCCGACCTGGATTATAGGTCATTTGCCCTTATGCTGGCCTTGTGAGGGGATCTCTTAGAGGGGGAAAAAAAAAAAAGGCAAATCCAGAATATCCAGAATATCAAATGCCACAATATCAGAGTCATCTGAAAAGTGCCTTTTAAAGCTTTTGGTATTAACAGCATATGAAATGTGTTGTTATGGTCAATGATTAGGATTATCCAAGAAAGATACTTGGAAGGGTTATCTTTCCTGTGGTGCCCTTGTTACACACTGCACTAGGTGTGTTTGGAAACGACGGACACAGCCCGTTTGGTGATTCATTGGTGATCCAGCTTGAGCCCTGTGGCATGCTCTTGGGGCTAATAGCTTTTCATCCAAGTCAGGGACAATCTAGGTTTAGGACCTGAAGTCTATGTAAAATCTGGGGATCCTCTTTAAAGGCAATGAATACATAGTATATTAATTTTTGCAAGTTGTGCAGAAACAGGAATGACTGCAAATGCATTTTTTTGGAGGAGGCCCTGGGCTTAATTTAATTCTTTGGGTAAAGCCACTTCTTTCCACACTTAATTGAGCCTCTTCCTTCTGATAACAGTAATACTGGGATTTATGTACACTGAGGCCTCTGTGGACATTTTAGTGAGGTCCTTGCTCACTCTGTGAGTAGGTCTTCGAAGGTTGCAGTGTTCGGAGCCCTTTGGGGAATACAGAAGGGATGGGGCTTGAAGGAAGGTGAATTGAGGTTTAGGAGAAGATTATGCTCTGGAGCTAGAGACAACCTGAGGCAATATGAAAAGGGCAATAAGAATGAAGAGATGCACTAGAGTGAATATGGTTTGGGGACAGGAAAACATTTTTGCTTTTTAGTCTCCATAAACAGATTTGAAAAATGCTTTCCTGAAGCTAACTAGAGGACACAAAATCTTAACCTACAGCCTTTCTCTGGAGACTTTCATATAGCACTTTACAAATTTCTGGGCCCTTCTCTGTGTTGGGAATCTAATGTCTTTATCCAAAATAATCGCTGGGTTAGATAAGCCAACCAGCATTGAAAATTCAATCCAAACTCGCTCATTTCAGAGTCGTGATAAACCATTTCTCATGATAACTCCTGTTGAAAAATAAGAACTGGGGGTGGGGGGAAGGGTCGGGAAAAAAAACCTTTTTGTCAGTATTCAAAAATTTTGTTATCTAAATCAGTGGTATGCATTTATTGGAAAGGACTTGGCAAAGGTCAATGGAAAACAGTTTATCTGTCAAGTTGATGTTTGTACTTAAAATTCTTAATGCTATAGGGATACTCAGTCCCTGTTTCATTAATATCATAGGCCTTAAGCTGAGCTTCTGCAGAGTCGTGATTCTAGGAATCCTGGATTTAAGTAGATTTTTCTTTGTGGGTGGGTGGAAAGACAGGTAAGTAGGCTTGAAGGGAGCAGCGCACCTGAGAATGTTCTGATGCCACTCTGTGACCTTGAAACCTACATCTCTTGCCTTTGGGTCCTCTGAAGTGTAAAACTAGGAATGTTGGTATTACTATCAAGTCGATTTTTAGCCTTTGTTCTTTTAACTTCTTTTTTGTTCCCTTGATAATTTAAATGGTCACATAATATTGCCTGCCTATAATGATTAATGTTCCTCTTGCTACCAGCGTCACCTGGAGGATGGTGTGGGTAAGCATCAAGAAAAATCGTGCAGATTGGAAACAACGGTGTTTGCTTCGAGTCAATTGAGAACTGCAATTCCCTGCCTTACCCCATAATTTGAAGAGGCCAGAAATATTTTTGAATGAGATAAAGGAGTATCTTAAGATGTCCACCTCTCCTGCCTGGTAGCTGGTTTACAGAATGTAGTAGTGTGAAGAAGCAAGTCCTTTCTTGATCAGACTTGCCATTGGTCTTACACAATTCATAACTTCTGTAAAATAGGTAGCATACCATTTTATAAGAACTTTAAACCTGTAACTGGAGCAAAAAAGACATGATTTAGGGAAAGAGGGCAAATAACCAGATTTCTGATGAATATTCATGGTAGACCTAATGTAGTCATGCCTGTTACAGCCCTGAGTCATCTATTTTATATTCAAATACATAAATAATTGTGAGTTATTTAAAAAATTGAGATTGCACAGTGTTTCAGCACTGATACATGATTGATTACAATGTTTGACAAGGACGGGGAGAAGTAGGTCTGAAGAATTGAAAAAAAAAAAATCATAAGTGCAGGAAACAGTTGCAGCTTAAGGAAAAAGGAGTCAAGAGGAAGAGGCACTAGGTCCAACCTGTGGTAAAAGGCTTTTATTCCAACAGCTGTGAGGTTAAGGGAAGTGGGCAGTGAGCAGGTGGTGTGTAAGGGGAGAGAATGGCTGAGTAGTCTGGGCAAGACGTAACTTTTTTTTTTTTTAATTGTTTATGCATACAAAAACGGGTACAGGCTAGAGGTGCAAGGGGTAAGGAGAGACAGAGTAGGGAACAGAACAGGCGGATTGATTGAAATACACTGCTGAGGGGAGCAGCGAGTGAGGCGGAGAGGTCTGCTCTGCCATTTGGGTCACCTCTGGCCAGGAATTGAACTCACTAGGCTCAGCTGCAGTGGCTAGCGATAGCTGGATAGTGCTGTCCTTAACTCCTGTGCAACCAGGGAGACTCTGGTTAGGGTGAAATCTTAAAGCCACATTGGTAAGATAGTTTGAAATACATATGTACATTAGTGAGCCCTGTTTTACAGGACTGGTCATCCGGAATGTAATTGTTGCTTCGTCATTTATTGGTGGGGAAGAACACTTGTAATAGTCTAAAAGGCTTGTTAGATGGTGAGCAAGTCACATAACTTTGCTGCCGTAAAGTGGGAGTTACTTCCATCTGGACTTGGGTTACTGAATTATCCCAAGAGTAACTTCCATAGTGAAGGACACCCCACTGCTTTCTTAAACCAAAATCCTGTTTGCTCACCTTTGTGTGGATTTTTATATTAGTGGTAGGCTGCAGTGTCACATTTTTCCATCAATATGATTTGGGAGGTGGGTTACCCCAAATGTATTTCCCATATTATAATTCATCGCTTTTTTACAAATGAGAATGCAAATTAATTTTCTGATCGTCAAGTTGTAAAATCCACATTTCAATTCTTTAATTTAGTGCTCTTTTTAACGAGCTATATAAGATCCCGTGAGACTAAACAGTATTTTTAATATACTGTTGTCATCACTGGTGACTAAATTTCAAGCCTTTTACATAGTGGACTTGCTAAGCAAATTTTACCTATTAGATGTAAGTCATTTTTGCTGTTGGGTTAAAAACAGAATCTGCCATTTATAAATTTTAGCTATAGTAGGAGAATAAAGGGCAAATTCACACATCTTACTTTGCTTGTTTTGAAGACCAGGAGATTTTTTTAGCTTAAGAAGCAAAGTATTCATTGAATTTGAGCTTTGAATTAAATATGGGACTATGTTAAATTGTATTAGTATTTTAAGAAATTGTTTTCATTCTGGATATCAGTCTCTCCATATTGCCTTTAGTATACTTTACAAGACTATAGGCCCCCAAATTTCAGTCTGTAGGTTGTTGGTAAAATTTCTCTTGCTGTCCAAGTTGAGGCCACCTGGCTTCTGTCTCAACATTTTGGTTCTCCTTCCACTCCTTGCTGAAGTGCATTACCCCCTCTGGTGCTGGGTGTGGCACCACTTCTGATCAGAACCTGGCACACCTGAAACCTTCAGTCCTGGTGCTTCCAGGGACAGTACATGCGTTCAGGGACAGTAATGCTGTCTGGTCCCTACAGAAATATTTGGTTATGCCAGGAGCAAAAAGAGGCAGTCTCTTAATGATACAAGGGTAGGCATTTTGACTAAGGTTAAGGTTAGAGTGAATAATAATTGCTTTCAACGTAACTGTTCTGCATTGCAGTTTGGCTTCTTGGACCTTCTAGAACTGCAACCTTCCCCTGCTGAGGACAGGAAGGGAAGAGGTGTCTAGATGTCTCTCTAGATCTGAGCTAATGGTGATTGATTGTGGGTGACTAGCCAGCTTGGGACCAGGCCGAACCCTCCCTTTCAGGCCATTACCTTGGGAAAGAGTCAGCCAAAAAAACTTTCATTCCTCTTGCTCACTTAAAAAGAATTATACTGGGTCCTGTCAAAGATGATTTTACGATGTGGTTATGTTTGTCTAATTGTTCATGAGAATTATTTTCTTCTGTAACATCCAAAGCTGGTTTGTTGGTAGCTTGTGGTAAGCTAAAAGGTAAGACTAGTGAGTGCATGTGGTTATGAAGGATGAGAGAGCCATTAAGTAGTATTAATCCTGACTTTAGCAGTTCAGGGGTGGCATTTTTGTTTGTTCAGTATTATTTTTGAGGTTGGATGTTTCCCAGATTAAGAATTTTAAGTTTTCCTGAGCAGTCCCTGTGCTATTTTTGGTGGTGAGTCTATTTTTACTCCCAGATATATAGTTTATTGCCTTGTGAGTTAGTGGGAGGAGGCCCTTCGGGATTATTGAGTAAGAGAATGGTGTCATAGGAAGATAAAAGAATTAGTAGCAGATCAGATTAGTCCTGACTCTTGGCACTGCTGTTTAGTCCTGGAGCTGAGAAAATGAGTACCCCTAGGTTGGGAGTCACCCTTGCCAAAGACTGCCGTTAGGATACTAGTAGAATGACCGGAAGACCAGTTCTTGAAGTAGAGAGGCCTGCCTTTGTAGATGGGAAGGATCCATCAATTTGAGAGGAAGAGTGTAAGTGGGATTAAATGTGGGTGGGGTGAGGGGGCAGGAGAACAGGATGCCAGAGAGGCTGTGTGAGCAGAGATTGGGGAGCCTCTTAGATAGACATGGTGTAGCCATGTGAAGGCTTAGTGTTTGGAGTGGATGTGTTCAGGGCAGCTGGTAAGTGGAGGAAATGAGAGTTTTGAAATTCATTGACATAGAAAGGCTGTCTAGGACAACTCAAAAATTCTTTTTTCATGTCTCAATTATAACCAAAGATACCTATGATCATGGAGGTGCAGTAAGTCATCTCCATGGACCCTGCAGATGATCATCTTGCTGGTTTTGTATCCGAGTGGTTGGGACTAGTAGTGTATTGCTTTCCTTCCCATTGTGCTCATTGCCTACCAGAGTCTGCTTCTTAGGAAATGAACTTTTGTTTAGATCTTCTGGCTCCAGTATTTTGGAATTTGAAGTGTTGGGAATGGGTGCTAACTTTAACAAAGGTTATTCACAGTAAGTATCACCAGTCAAGACTGTCTGTAAATCTTGTTTGTCTTAATAGTCCACTGATTTCACTTTGGTCTTTAATTTTCCAATTTGGAGACAACTTGTTTTTCTGTAGTTATCTGATCAAGTAATAAAACTATCTTTATTCCATAAGTTCCTTTTTGTTAACCGAGTTGTAAATCGGGAGTATTAAAATATACTATATTTAAACACATCCAGTTGTTTCCTAGTTAGGCTTTAGCTGAGATTCTAAGAACAATACTTTCTTAGTTATGTTAGTCACCCTCAGCTGATGCCTATAGTGATTCATTCAGACTGGCAGGCAACCAGATGATTGTTACATAAACACTAATACTCCTAGTAAATGATTTTTCTTGTGAAGGTATCATAAATATTGCCTAGTAGCCTTTTGGAGGCAGTTTATGTCCTGCTGGAGAAGGAATATGCTACATGAATTGCTGAAACCAACAGATGGACCCTAGATTTACTTATCATAATGGTGTCAACCTCATGTCTTACCAACCTTTTTTGTTGCTCAAAAATTTGTAACTGAAGTTCTTGAAAATTGTTGGGCTGATTCCCCTTGTTTTGTTTTTGTTGCTCAGAAAAGTAGTGATTTGTTCAAGGTCTTACAACTAACTCAGGCTAAACTCCAGATGTCTTTTTTTTTTTTTCCCCTAAAGTAATGATACTGTGCTTTGTACAGATATACTACATGATATGTAAGTGTATTTCAGCTGTGCAGTCAATTTTATGTTCTTTTTTAAAGATTTATTTATGCATAGAAGAACTGGGATGTAGGCCAGTGGTGTGAGGGGAGGCGGTGAGGGTAGGGGTGAGGATGGTAGGAGGATTCATCAGAGACAGAGCAAGGAGCAGAACAGGTGGGTCTACTGAAATACACTGCTGAGGGGAGCAGCGGGCAAGACAGGAGAGGTCTGCTGAGCCATATGGGTAGCTCCCTGGCTGGGGATTGAACTCATGTTGCAGTGGCTGGAGATAGCGTGATAGTGCTGAGACCTTAAACCCCTTGTTCCAGCAGGGATGCCCCATGTGCGGTCAATTTTAATGATACACTCTGGGATTTACTTTGTGGATCTTTGAGACTATCTGTTTCTCAGCTTTGTCAGGATGAAGTATCTAGTGACACCATGGATATTAATTGCAATTTAATGTCAAGCAACCTAAGTTGGACTTCTTTTTCCAAAATCCTGAGGAACTCTCTGAATTCTGTTTTTGTATCATGTTTTATTTTATTGAATATTGCCTTAGGAAAGTGAGTCATTCTAGAAGATTCCAGCAGATTCTGAGATTTGTCAGAATATTTGAGATGGAAGTTTTATAAGGGTTGACTCCTTAAAAGACCAAGTTATCAAACAAATATCCACAGAGGCTCTCTGTATTTCCAGTAAACAAATATGAGTCTGATTATTTAAAGGCTCTCACTAGAGAAGACTAGTGGGGTTACAGGTTTTCAACTGGAATTGAAGGGCAAGGATTTTGGATTCGTGGAAGATTGACCTGGACTGAAGCAGCTCACAGGGAGAAGTGGGGACCGTGCATGTTGGTGTGAGGAAGCTTAAGGAACCTGACTTGTGGGCAGCCCTGCTAGGAATGGCAGGAGCTGCTTGTAAGCTTAGCTACTTCCTAGTTTGCCTAGATTCTAAGAATGCTTGCCACACTAAAGCGGTAAGGTTGGATTAGTCAAATGGGCAAAGGAGGAGAGTTGCTCCTGGGTTAAGGATTTGCAGCAAAAAGAATAGGGGTCCTGGGGACAGGGGAATGAGGGAAGTAGAGGAGGGAGCTGGAGGTGGTGGTACACATTTGCTTGTTTTACTTTTTAAAAACTTGGCACAAAGTTTCTCATTTCACCTATTATGATTACATTTTGCTTATTTCAGGAACTCCTAATTTTTTTTTTAAAGATTTATTTTTTTATTTATACAAGCACTGGGTACAGTCAGAAGTGCGGGAGGGTGACAGAATTCACCAGAGCCAGAGCGGGCAACAGAACAGGCAGACTGATGAAATGCACTGCTGAGGGGAGCAGCAGGTGCGGCAGGAAAGGTCTGCGTGCCATGTGGGACCCTCGCCCCTCGCCGGTGGCCGGGCATCAAACCGGCCTTCAGAGGCTGCGGGCAGCTTCGCAGCCCAGCGCTCAACCGCTGCACCACTAGGGGAGGCCCAGGAACTCCTAATTTTTCAAATAAAATGAACATCTTTATGTTCATTTGAAAAATGATTCTCCACTCCTCAATCTTCTCAGTCCATGTTAACATGTCTATGTTAATATGCTGTGAATCATTTTATCCATTGAACTTGACTTTTCCCCTCTGTTAGAGGGGGTTCTGTCCTTACAGTTTAAGTAAGACTTTTTTTGTTTAGTGTTATGGCTTCCTAAATACTTTTTATTTAAACACTTCTACCAGTAGGTCATTTAATTAAGGAATTTCTCTACTTTATAGAAGATACAGGTTGATTTTGCAAGTTTGAGGCTTTTCTGGGACCCAGGCCAAAGTTTGCTGATTCTATGTCTGTATTAGTTTCCTAGGACAGCCAAAAATACCACAAACTGGGTGACTTAAAACAAACTTAGCACAGTTCAGAAAGCTAAACATCCAAGATCAAGGTGTGGGCAGAACTTTGCTCTTTGAAGGCACTAGGGAAAATCCTCTTGCCCCTCTTCTAGCTTCTGGTGGCTTCTGGTGATCTTTGATATTCCTTAGCTAGAGACACAGCAGTCTGATCTCTGGCCCCATCATCACATGGTGTGCTCTCTCACTGTGTTTGTGAGACTCTGGATATCCCTTTCCTTTTAAGGACACCAGTCATTGGATTTAGGGCCCTCGCTAATGTTGTGTGACTTCATCTTAACTTGATCTACAAGGGTCCTCTTTCCAAGGAAGATCATATTCACAGGTACCAGGGGTTAGGATTTAGCATATCTTTTGGGGGTACACAATTCAACAACATAACAAGGTATGCTACTCTTTTTCTATTGATTACCTAGCTGATTTGCCTGGTATTGACATAAAGGAAGTTATGATTTGTTTGAAATTTAACATTCCCACTTAAGGTAATTGGTGCTTCTATCTTTGTTGGTCAGACAGGGTTTCTTGTTAAGTAGGTCAGAATAAAACTTGCAGCTGAATAGCTATGCTCCCTTTTCAGCAGAGACTGAGGGTACTTTACTATCGTTGATGCATTTTTATTTATTTATTTATTTATTATATTTGTTTGTTTGTTTTGTTTATACATGCACTGGGTACAGTCAGAAGCGCGGGAGGGTGAGAGAATTCACCAGAGCCAGAGTGGGGAGCAGAGCAGGCAGAAGGACTGAAGTACACTGCTGAGGGGAGCAGCGGGTGGCAGGAGAGGTCTACGCACCATGTGGGATCCTCTTCTGGTGGCCGGGGAGCAGCCGGGGATCGAACCAGCGCCGCAGAGGCTGCGGGCAGCTTCGCAACCCAGCGCTCAACTGCTGCGCCACCGGGGAGGCCCCGATGCATTTTTTTTTTTTTGGCTTTGGAGGGGTATGTGGGCACTGCGTCTGCCAGTGGGATTCCCTGCTTAACCAAATAGGGTGAAGCTCTGGCTGCTAGATCCCTATGGTGTTTGAGCTCATCTGTGAAATTCTTATCTATTAATATTTGAGATGTGTGATTGTTTTTTTCCCCTAGAATATGAAGAATATGAAGCTGGAATTAGAATCTGGAACAAGTTCTGTTATAGGGCAACCCCGATATGAAATGGGTTGCCTGACTTGGTCCTCACTTGCGTCCTTAAAAGGGACTTACAATAATACTCAACTGCAGGCACACGCAAAAAGGTTATAAAGGGTTTATTTACAAAAGCAGGGGAAATAACTCAGGGAGAAAGAGAGGGAGATAATTTCTGAATGTGCCCTACCAGTTCCGCTGACCTGGAATCCCAATGGCACACTGAGAGCTGGCGAAAAGCCAAGAGTCAAGCCAGGAGCCGAGAGGCCAAGGGGACCCCTAAGGCCCACATGTCTAGTTTTATACCAGACCTGGCTGCTTAACTCCACCCTCAGGTCCCAGCAACCCTCACTCAGTGATGATGGGATTTGTAGTTCCTGGTGTCTTGATGGCTTTGGTCTGGAGTGGAGTCCACAAAACCTATATGATAGAGTTTGCTCAGGACATCCTTTCCGCCTAACAATTCCCCTCTTTCACTTTTTGGCACCATTTCTATGGTGATGAAGGTCAAATGTATAGATGCTGGGGTGCAGTCTCAGATGAAAATTTTTCAGGGTTCCAGTTGAAAAGAAAAACCACAGTCAGTCTCTCCAGGTATTGTCCATTGTGAAAAACAAAAGTTCTCCATTCTATAAATCCCATCAGCACTGAAGGAAGGGTTGCTGGGACCTGAGGGTGGAGCTGAGCAGCCAGGCTTGTGGGCCTTGGAGGTCCCTTTGGCCTCTTGGCTCCTGGCTTGACTCTTGGCTTTTCACCAGCTCTCAGTGTGCCATTGGGATTCCAGGTCAGCAGAACTGGTAGGGCGCATTCACTAATTTTTCCCTCTTTTTCTCCCTGAGTTATTTCCCCTGCTTTTGTAAATAAACCCTTTATTCACCTTTTTGTGTGTGCCTGCAGCTGAGTATTATTGTAAGTCCCTTTTAAGCGCATGGGTGAGGACCCACAATCAGGCAACCCATTTCATATCCGGGGTGCCCTGTAACAGTTCCAGTCAGTCTTTGAACATTTGACAGGGGAGTTATATGAACTTATTAAAGTTGACTATTTTTTGTGGAATAGCAGAATCTCAGGTTTTCTTTCACCCAGCATTATGTGTCACCACCTTAAAACTTCTGAGTATCCTTATGCCTATACCTCAGCCAAGATGAAGACAACAGGAAGTTCTGAATTACAGATTTCTTGAGGCCCTTATCACGATTATTTTAAGCTTCAGTATTTATCTCTTCCAAACAGATAGTGTCTATATCTGACTGGTTTTTCTCCATAGTGGCTTGTCCATAATCTTGCTTTTGAGAAGAGTTGTTTGATTAAGGTTGAAGGGAATGTGTCTTTCCAAGATTTTCAGACTTGGCTCTCAGTGTTTATCTGTTTGGGGCCTTGCAGGTGACGGAACTTAATGAACCTCTTTCCAATGAAGATCGAAATCTCCTCTCTGTGGCCTACAAGAATGTGGTTGGTGCTAGGCGATCCTCTTGGAGAGTCATCAGCAGCATTGAGCAGAAAACCATGGCTGATGGAAATGAAAAGAAATTGGAGAAAGTTAAAGCTTACCGGGAGAAGATTGAGAAGGAGCTGGAAACAGTTTGCAATGATGTCCTGGCGCTGCTTGACAAGTTCCTCATCAAGAACTGCAATGATTTCCAGTATGAGAGCAAGGTATTTTACCTGAAAATGAAAGGCGATTACTATCGCTACTTGGCAGAAGTAGCCTCCGGGGAGAAGAAAAACAGTGTGGTCGAAGCTTCTGAGGCTGCCTACAAGGAAGCCTTTGAAATCAGCAAAGAGCACATGCAGCCAACACACCCCATCCGGCTGGGCCTGGCCCTCAACTTCTCTGTCTTCTACTATGAGATCCAGAATGCACCTGAGCAGGCCTGCCTCTTAGCCAAACAAGCCTTCGATGATGCCATAGCTGAGCTGGACACACTAAATGAGGATTCCTATAAGGACTCCACGCTCATCATGCAGTTGCTGCGAGACAACCTCACCCTCTGGACGAGCGACCAGCAGGATGAAGAAGCAGGAGAAGGCAACTGAAGAGCCTTCGGGTCCCTGGCTCTTCTTTCACCCACTACCCCCATCATCATCGATTCTTCCTTGCCACAATCACTAAATATCTAGTGCTAAACCTATCTGTATTGGCAGCACAGCTACTCAGATCTGCTCTCCTACCCCTTGGGAAGCAGTTTCAGATAAGTCTTCATGGGCATTGCTGGAATGATGGTTGCTTTGAGCCCACAGGAGCTCCCTTTTTAAATTGTGCAGACAAGTGCATTCAGAATGAGGCATTTTGCTATGCCTACTGATCTGTGTGAAATCCAGGTGAGGGCCTTGGGGAAGTTTAGAAGGAGAATTAGCCAACACAGGCTACAATTGATATTTAAATGATCCATTTAAAACAAGCTGATAGTGTTTTGTTAAGCAGTACATCTTGTGCATGCAAAAATGAATTCACCCCTCCCACCTCTTTCTTCAGCTAATGGAAAATCGTTAAGGGAAGCTGATGCAGAAGAAACCTCTTTCTCCTGTCCATCAGCTTTATAATAAACTTTCACAGTGAGGTTTCGGCCTTGTTTTGCCTCTTTAAATTATGATGTGCACAAACCTTTTCAATGCAACGCACCTGAAGTTTTGATACCTGTAACTTTTTTTTTTTTTTTTTTGCGGTTGTTTTAAGAATCACGGATTTATTTTTTGTAACTTCGGCTATTGTCCTTGTGTATCCTGACAGCGCCATGTGTTTCTGCTCATGTCAGTAAAGATGGATAATTATGAAATGCTGGACTTCTAAATGTTTTGGAATTCAATGGGTAAATAAATGCTGCTTTGGGGATATAATCTCTATGTTTATGGTCTTGATTTCCCCCTCTCAAAGAGTTATTTAACTGGTCACCATTTTGAATCCCGAAGCAGTAAACATTTTTCAGTTCAGTTAGTTTTCCCATTCTCTGATTCCAGTACATATGTCATAGTGTACACATAGGACTCATGAATTTTAAATTGTTCTTTGAGAACTCAGCTAACAGCATCTATGACCCATTCTTCTCATAACTGGAGCCTGTGTACAGGCAGCTGTGCAGGCCAGGATGCTGCTGTCCACATCTGGCACCTCCATGAATGGTCAGGTCTGTGCTTAATTTGGGAGGGGGTTGCTCGACCACGCTACTGGGGTGTTTTTTTTTTTTTTTTTTATAGAGGCATGTTTATTTATTTATTTGTTTGTTTGTTTGTTTGTTTTTTATACATGCACTGGGTACAGTCAGAAGCGCGGGAGGGTGAGAGAATTCACCAGAGCCAGAGCGGGGAGCAGAGCAGGCAGAAGGACCGAAGTACACTGCTGAGGGAAGCAGCGGGCGGCAGGAGAGGTCTGCGCGCCATGTGGGACCCTCCTCCGGTGGCCTGGGAGCAGCCGGGGATCGAACCGGTGCCGCAGAGGCCGCGGGCAGCTTCGCAACCCAGCGCTCAACCGCTGCGCCACCGGGGAGGCCCGCTACTGGGGTGTTAATTGATGTTTAATACTCATGGTAGATAGTGAACCTATACATGTCCTTTGTTTTCTTAACTATTCTTTCCTGTATTACATGTGATAGGCCACAACCTGGATCCCTGAAATAGTCTTTAGTGGTTATTAACTAAGAAAGCTTTGCATGTTCTTTAAACTAGAAGAACAAAATATCCATCTGAATTTCAAAATAAAAAAGACCTAATCCTTTAAGAACTCTGTCTCCACCCCAAGATTTTTTGAGGTTTAGCGTTACCAATCAAACTCTTTCTTGGGTAATGTGGACTCTGGCCCCTCACAAATTTTATCAGCTGCAATGTGGTGCCCAGGACTGAATGTGCTTGTTCAAGTGGATTGGTTCAGTTACACAAAGGTCTTTAACACCTTATCCTTAACTAGTGGATAAATAAAGCTTAACACTGAACTGTTGAAAATGGTCTCTGTCCTTGAACTTATATTGTGGAGAGCATAGAACTTTTAAACACAAGTTTAACCTATTTTCTCTTTCAGAAGTAGAGGCATGACCAATGAGGTATCCCTTGGGAAACCTGTTTCAGGTTGACCTAATTGTAAGTTAAAATGGTTTTTGAGTTTCACTTCAATTAATAGGTCAGGTATTTTAAAGCCACAAGCTTATATGGCCAGAACACTTGTCTCTAATAAACATACAGATATAAAAACTTCCAGCACCTAGAGGATTCACATTTTCATTTTACAACTCTCTTGTGAGTGGTTTTGTCCCCATTTTGCAGATGAGGAAGCTGAGCTACAAAGATGGACTCCTGGGAGTCACATAGCTGGTAAGTCACAGACCTGTGCCCGAGACTTCTAATTCAGAGTTCTCACTGCCCTCTGGTGGGTTCTGGCAGGGTTGTGCTGCCAAGGCTTCCAGCAGCCCTGAGAAGACACATGCTGTGAGGCTCAAGTCCCTTATTTTTACATGCAGGATTTGGGATATGTTCTAATTCCAAGTGCTGTGTGTATAAGGTATCCTTTGGTCTGGGGGAGATGTATGGACACATAATTACCATTAATTAACCCCATAAACAATAAATGGGGTTCTTTGAGAGGATTATGAGGACGCTATAAATTATATGTGGCCCAAACCTGGAGGGCTTCTCTACTGTATAATCTCTGCTGTATAAGCTTTCTTTCCAGTTCTGTACACTTAAATTTTAAGACTTCTGTTAAGATAACTTTTTTTTTTTTTTTTAGTTTTTTTTTTTTTATAGAGGCATGTTTTTATTTATTTATTATATTTGTTTGTTTGTTTTGTTTATACATGCACTGGGTATAGTCAGAAGCGCGGGAGGGTGAGAGAATTCACCAGAGCCAGAGTGGGGAGCAGAGCAGGCAGAAGGACCGAAGTACACTGCTGAGGGGAGCAGCGGGTGGCAGGAGAGGTCTGCGCACCATGTGGGATCCTCCTCCGCTGGCCGGGGAGCAGCCGGGGATCGAACCGGCGCCGCTGAGGCCGCAGGCAGCTTCGCAACCCAGCGCTCAACCGCTGCGCCACCGGGGAGGCCCTGTTAAGATAACTTTATGAAGGAGTCATCTCAGAGTGACAACGGGGAAAGCTGAAGTCCAGAGAAATGAACTGGCTTTTCCAGGGTCACCCTGCAAAATTAATGACAGAACCTAAACTTGCATTTGGGTCCCCTAAATTCTTGTTCATGGTTCTTTTCATTGTGCCCTACTCCAAAAAAAGGATGTGATTGTATTCTGGTGATAATGTTCTTAATGTTTTCACTTAGAAGGAATTATACCAGGGTATTTATATTTATTGGTGATATTGCTTAGATTTTCAAAACTGCTACTGCTCAAAACTCCATTTGTTTGAAATGGGGAAAAGTGTAGGATTCTTGATAATGGAGCAATTAAGTAAATAATTGGCCATCTAAGTCATTTGGGGTTGGGAAGCCCAGGACCCCTCTTGGCTCTACAAAGTAAACTCAACTGCTTTCTGACTGTTGGCCATCCACACTTGGCTCCCATGCACCCATGCAGAGTCCACGGGAGACCTCCTGCTATCAGGCAGCCCTATAAACACAGATTCCCAGCTGGGTGGGACTAAGAGATCATCTTCCATTATAAAGCCCAGTCATTATGCTGATGAAAACTATTTCAGATCCCAACTGTGTTTTGGGCATTTTGCATGCATGGTCTCTGAATATTTACATTGACCCTGGAAGTTAGGAATGATACTCTTTGACAGATGAAGAAGTCAGGTATCAGATGGAATGAAGTCCACCGCTAGTAAGAGGTAAAGCCAACATCAGAACTGGGGCAGTGTTACTACTGAAAGACTCTTTACTCTGGCTGTTTTGATCCCCAGCTGAAGAAAAGGAGTCCTTGAAAAGTCAACAATAGCTAGCCCCTCCTGTCGCTATCCTTACTACTACAATCTCTCTGACAGCCTGCCCGAACCAGATCTTTCCTTCAAAGCTAATGAAATGCCATCTCTTAGGAAACCTCTGATCTGACTGGAAGCTTCCTGTGGGTGACTTCTGGTCAGTCTGCATTTTTTTTTTTTTAAGATTTATTTATTTATTTATACAAGCACTGGGTATAGTCAGAAGCGCGGGAGGGTAAGAGAATTCACCAGAGCCAGAACAGGGAATAGAACAGGCAGACCGACGAAATACACTGCTGAGGGAAGCAGTGGGCGTGGCAGGAGAGGTCTGCGCGCCATGTGGGACCCTCCTCCGGTGGCCTGGGAGCAGCTGGGGATGGAACCGGTGCTTCAGAGGCTGCGGGCACCTTCACAGCCCAGCGCTCAACCGCTGCGCCACCAGGGGAGAGGCCCTGGTCAGTCTGCATTTTTCTAAGTTACTTAGCACGTCTTCCCCTCCACTGGACCTGTGGCACCTAGCAAAGCAAGGGCTCCAGGAGGTTGGGTGAACTAAAGAATAAAGGAATCTGCTGTCAAATACATTTTCCCAAAGTCTAACTCCCATGTCATTCTGCAGGACAGGGAGAAGAAGGAAAATAACAAAATACCTTCTGTTGATAACTTTCTCACCCTGCCAAGTGGGGCTTTAATGTGTGTTTTAAACTGCAAAGCTAACACTCTTGGGAGCTAGGCTGTAACTCCAATCCAGAGGCTCTGAGAAAAAAAAGTGATTTTCCTGGGAAGAGGCAGAGCTCTGAGGACCTGTGACGTTCATGAACATGTTGCCTCCAGGTAGAGGCTGGACGTCTGACACGCCAGGTCAGACCTGGAAGGTCTCCCTTCCCTGATGTACCTTTCTTAGTTACTGTCTTTACATTTGCTTCTTCAGCCTATTTTTTGCTGCCCCATCCCTACTCCCAGGAACAATCCAGCAACCTGGACTTTAATGTGTTCTCCCAACCTAATCCTTCTACTGGAAAAGTGGGCATCTGTAGTGCTCCAACTAATGTGTGATTGAAGAGGTGAACCACATACCACTAGTTAAAAATCTCTCCCTATCTGGACCTGACTTATTTAGCCCCTCTCACTATGGCTCGTCACCCTGCTTTGGGAATGGCTTTTGTCTCTTGGCTTAATCAAATCCTATGTATGTGGGCCTCTGTGGTGGCACAGGGGCTAAAGACAGCACTACCAAGCTATCACCAGCCACTGCAGCACGAGTTTGATCCCCAACTGGCCAGGGAGCAACCCACATGGCGCAGCAGACCTGTCTTGCCCGCTGCTCCCCTCAGCAGTGCACTTTAGTCAGTCTGCCTGTTCTGTTCCCTACTCTGTCTCTGGTGAATCCTCTCACCCCCTGTACCTCTGGCTTATACCCCAGTTCTTGTATGCATAAATAAATCTTGAAAAAACAAAAACAAAACCAAATCCTATGTATGAATGCCCACCCTTCTGTCAGCTACTGTGAACCTCTCTGTACTCCTGTGCTTTGGGTATACAGTGTGCGCGTGCCACACAATAGCATTTATTGTGCTGTCTTCATTCAACAAACAAGTTCAGCTCCTACTATATGGTGGATGTTGGGCAGGGTGCTGGAGATACCTTAGTGAATTTTATGTCACCAAGGGTGGGGGACACTCGGGTGGGGGATATAATCAACATACAAAATAATGAAGTAAGATTGAAGGGGCCTCCTTGGTGGCCTAGGGGTTAAATCTCAGTGCTACCACTATGAAGGCCCACTGTGACTGTCTGAGTTCGATCCCTGGCCAGGAAGCTAACCTACATGGTGCAACAGACCGCTCATGTCTCGCCTCCTGCTCCCCTCAGCAGTGTATTTCAGTAGATCTATCTGTTCTGCTCCCCACTCTGTCTCTGGTGAACCCTCTCACCCTCACCCCCCCGACCTCTGGCCTGTACCCCAGTTGTTCTATGCAAAAATGAATACACTCTTAAAAAAAAACCCGAACAAATCAAAACAAACTAACATTGAAAATGGTAGTCAGGTTCTTCTCCTGTGCTTAGCACATAGCTCACAGAATAATTGATTAATTAAATGAATAATTGATAGAGGCCACAATTTTCAAAAAGAAAAATGACCAAAAAGAATTCATTTCCCCACTCGATCTACTGATGAGTCATAAGAAACCGAGGGTCAGGAGGCCTCACTCTTGCTTCCAATGTCGCTGGTTAACTGACTGTGTGATCTTAGGTAAGTCCTGGCCTTGCAATCTCTAAAAATGGGGTGGGTGTTTTTTGTGGTCTTTGGGTGTCTTTCCATTTCTGAAATTCTGTATTTTCAACCGCTCTGGGATGGTTCCCATCCTCTTCCTGGCCTTTTTTCCTGCAATCCCGGAAACTCCCCCCCCCCTTTCCTTCCGCCCTTCACGTTTGTCCCTTATGCATCCGCCCTCCACCCCCTTCACTTTCCTGGCCACCCCCTAGTTCCATCGAAATGGTTACCATAGTAATCATCTCCTGGAAGTGACCTCACCCATCTCCTAGGCAACTGTTTCCTAGATGGTGACATCATTCAATCACCATGGCAACCCTCCAGGAGGACAGTTCTGCAATGAATGGGCAAACAATTTTTATATATTTCTGGGGGTAGGGAGAATATAAAAGAATATCTCAGGAACAAGAAGAAAAACCTCTGGACTTGAAGAGGAAACGTGGAAAGAGCAGAAGCTCTGGGGTGAACTACTTTTCCCCAATAATGAGGCAGACCATATAATATATCACTGCATTGGAACCATTGTGAGAGAACCAGTGCACCATGATAAGCTGGGATAACACGCAAATGCCACCCCTAAGCAGGCAGGTGCCTGGTTCCATTCCTCACCCATGGCTCATCCAACAAGTCTTGATTCAGGCCTTCCTGTGTGTGGGTACTGGGGATAGGAAAGTGAGCAAAACCAGCCAGGGTCCCTGTCCAGTTGTGTGTGTGGTGGGGCCGGGAGTGGTCCTGTAGCAACAGATGAATGCTGCAGCACACAGCAAGTACAGCACCTGAAAGTGAAGACAGCATCCTGGTGGCATTGTTAAAACCTCACGCTGGCTGGGGGGCTCCCAGTGGCCTAGGGGTTAAGTCTCAGCACTATCACCGCTGCCTGAGTTCTATACCAGCCAGGGAGCTGACCCACATGGCGCAGCAGTCCTGTCCTGTCTCGCCTGCTGCTCCCCTCAGCAGTGTATTTCAATGGATCCACCTATTCTACTCCTCACTCTGTCTCTGGTGAATTCTCCTACCCCCACACCCCTGCCCTACACCCCAGTTCTTCTATGCATAAATAAATAAATCTTAATAAAAAAATTCACCCTGTCTGTTGTACTGGGCAGAGTGGAAGAGCAGTTTGCCCAGAAGGGAGATTGGGTGGCAGGGCCCTGGGTGGTGGGGATGAGATGGAGAGGCATAGTGGATATATTTGGTTGGCAGAGCCAAGGGGATTTGCTAGGGACTAGATATGAGGGTATGGAAGGGGATATGAGGGTAAGGAAGGGTGACATTTGGGATGTGTGAGTGACTTGGGGGAGGGAAGTGACTATGCTGCTGTCTCAGATGAGGAAAGGGGACAGGTCCAGATGGAGGGAAGTAGGGGAAGTGCCAGGGTGTAACATTTAAGATTTGTTGTCTCAGGGTCAGACTTTAAAGGAGTGTCTCTTTAAATTCTGTCCCTGGGAAAAGCAGATTTTGTTTTTGTTTTATTTTGAGGGGTGTACTAAGCCTGAGTGCCAGTGTGTGTCAGTGCTTTACTATCCCCACAGGAGCCCCAGGAAGGGGTTCTGCATTGGCCCACCTCCAAGATGAGGAAACTGAGACTAAGAGAAGCTCCAGAACTTGCTGAAGGCCTCACAGTTTACATGTGGCTGCACCAGGTCCCCTAAGCCCACTCTCACCCTCCAGACCGCATTTTACCTGCCTCCCTCATCCCTGGTGAAAGGACGGAAGGGAAGCCAAGTGTTTTCAAGCCAACCTCTTATCTTCATCACCATCCTTTGTGCTGGGGAACAAGCAGCGAGTCTTAGAAGTGACAAGACCTCTCAACTTGGGGGAGCTTCAATGTCAGAGCTACTTCCTTGCTATGCCCCACTCCCACAGATGTTTTTGGCTAATTTTTAAGCTACCTGAGAAGATCTCTACAGGAGGAGAAACAGGTGGTTGACTGAGGACATGGTTCTGTGCCTTGGCATCCTCCTCTGTCAAATGGGCACAATAGTAGTAATTCCTGCCCCATAGGTTTGTGGCAAATGAGATGAGTGAAGGACTTGTCACATACAATGTAGACTGTAATCGATGAATGTTAGCAGCTGTTAGCATTAGGGCGGGACTGCAGGGGTGTGGGTGTACAATGACACATGGCCCGTGGGATGGAGGCGGGAGAAGCAGTACAGCAACATGTGGACTGACTGGTTGCTGAGGGAGAGGCCTCCTCCTCACCAGCTGGCTCCTGGGGAGATAGCAGAGTCTGTACCCCTCATTCCTAATCCTACACCTGCCACAGGGGGAGGAAGATGATGAACCTGGCCTCCCTTGGGAAAAAGGGACGGTAGAAAAAGCCTAGAAATAAGTGGGTCACATTCATGAGGCTGAAAGTCTGGGGGCAGGGGTGATGGAAGGGAGTAAGCAGCCTGCACCTGGGCTCTCCACCCACACCCACTTCCTAGCCCTACCCTCAACCCCAACATCAAACAACTATGGTTTTCTAAACATAACCTCAACTACATGCTCCTGAAAACCACAAATCACCCTGAGCTTAAAAAGGAGTGAATAAACATGAGGATTGGGCCCCAGTATGCCAGTGTGTGGGATCACACTTCCTCCATGTATTGTATTTGTCAGGGTTCAGCCAGAGAAATGGCACCAGTAGGAGATGCATAGCAAGAGATTTATTGCAGGGAGTTGACTTATTTATTTATTTATTTATTGAAATTTATTTATTTATACAAGCAGTGGGTATAGTCAGAAGCATGGGAGGGTGAGAGAATTCACCAGAGCCAGAGCGGGGAACAGAACCGGCAGACTGATGAAGAAATACACTGCTGAGGGGAGCAGCGGGCACGGCAGGAGAGGTCTGACGCGCCCTGTGGGACCCTCGCCAGCGGCTGGGGATGGAACCGGTGCTACAGAGGCTGTGGGCAGCTTCGCAGCCCAGCACTCAACCGCTGCACCACCAGGAGAGGCCCACAGTGAGTTGATTTATGTGTTTGGGGCTTGCTAGACAAGTCTGGAATTGACAGGTGCAGGTTGGAACTCTTGTCCGTGGTGGAAGCTGCTGTATATAGGCAGAATTTCTTCTTCCTCAGAGAAGTCTTAGTTCTGACCTTAAGGACTTTCAACTGACTGAATCAGGCTCACCCAGATATATAGGATAATCTTCCTTACAGTCAATTGATAACGGACTGTATTTGCATCTGCAAAATATCATTATCACAACATGTGTATTTAGTGTTGGATTGACACATTAAAAAAGGCCATCACACACAGGTCCCATCCAGACATGGTCTTGGTGGCTTGCGGGATGCTCCTTTCGGTTTAATCATGTACTATTTACTGAGCACTCATGAGTGTCAGGTACTGTGTTAACTGATTTCCAGGCAGTATCTCAGTTAACCCTGAGAACATATTATGAAGTAGGTGTCCTTCTTGTCCCTAATTCTGCAGGTAAGGAAACCAAACCTCAGAGAGGTAAGGAGATTCCCAGACACGCTTGAGGTCAGGGCTGGGTGCATCTGTGCTTGGAACCATCACTCTCTATGGACTATCCTTGTCAGCCTCTCCTTTCTGCCTTGTCTCCTCTTTGCCCAGGGCAGGAAGTCAGAGCTCAAATCCTCTGTGATCATATTTCCTGTCACTCTAGACTCCAGTTCTCTGTTTCATCTTTCCCGGTCTTTCTGGGATTAGGGCCAAAGGGAGGGACCTTTTTGGGGACACTTTCTCTGGCCTTTGCTGCCACCTAGGGGGCTCGCTCGTGTTCGCCACGCTCCAGACAGGCACTCGGGAGGGGGCACCGAGGGATGGAGTGAGGGAGCAAGTGGGGATTGAGGGGTGATTCTGGGCCCAGAAACAGATACAAAGCGTTATCACCCGCTGTTGCCCACTCAAGCGCCCCAGATCCTTGAAGAGTCCTCAAGGATTTCTGGGAGCCCGGGGGGTGGTGGGGTTTCCACGCCCGCTGGGATCAGTCTCTGCTCGGGGCCCAGAGGGTTTCCTTGTCCCCCACTCCAGTGGGGTTCCGGAGCCGGCGGGCTGCCAGAGGAGCCCGGGCTGCCAGAGGATTGCGAGGGAAGCCGGG
>NC_140082.1:13817642-13887642 GCF_964194135.1 Talpa europaea | reverse complement strand
CCAGATGTGTCCCCTCATCAATGGCTCCCAAGTGCCTACAATCTGAAGCATGTACAAATCTCCTTAACCTAAAAACCAAGGCCTCTGAAGATCTGGCGCCAACTTTCTTTTCTTAGGACTCTGCCTCACATGCCCAACAGTCTAGTCAAACATTTCCCCCTGTGAATCCTTGCATCATGTCCACCCCTGCCATCCCATGTGCCTAGGAAATCCTCTCTCAGTCCCTCAATGCACGGCCAAATCCTGCCCCTCTGCTCTGATGCTGCCTGGCACCTTCTCCTAGTTCATGGGTACACACTCACAAATCACTTCTGCAGATTTCTAGATTTTGTTTTGGTTTGGTTTTAGTCCGTTCCTTTATTTTGTTTCTTTCTATTCCACATACGAGTGAAATCATCTGGATTTTCTCTTCCAAGGAGTTTGGATTTTATTAGAAGGCACTGGACAGCTGGTGGTTGGATGTGGGCTGAGGAGAGGTCTGATGCTTCTGGCTGCTCAGTGTAGGTGTGCACTGAGTGGGGGCAGAGAGGGTGGGAGGAAGCAGTTAGGAGGGTACTGCCTTAGTCTAGGTGAGATGATGTTGGTCTGGGCTGGGGCAGTAACAGTGGAGGTGGAGGTGAGCAAACAGCTGTATCTATGGGCTAAATTGAGAGGACTTGACTGTTTGGATGTGAGGCAGCGGTGAAGGAAAAGGATGACTCTTTGGGTTTTAATTTCAACAACTGGATGCATGGTGATGCCACTGATGGAGTTGTGGAGATAGTTTTTGGGGTGGCAAATGAGAATGTAGTTTTGGAGAATTTACAGAGATTTCTGTTAGCTAGGCAAGTAGTAATGAAAAGCAGGCAGCCTAGCTTTCTGAGCCTAGAGTTCAGGGGAGAAGTCTGTTGTAGATATAATATTTGACTCAGTCCATGGGACACACTGGTTAAGCCAGCAGGGACAGTGCTGTTCAAAACTGCCAGTACTGTAGCCACTAGTCACGTGTGGCTGCTGGCACTTGACATGTGTCTTGTTTGAGTTAATATGTCTTTCAAGTGTAAAATTCATACCAGAGTTCAAAGATTTAGCACTGGGAAAAGAATATAGAATACCTCAATAATTTTTAAAATATTGATTGCATATTGAAGTGCTATTTCAGCTATTTTGTGTTAAATGTGATATATTATTTCATCTTTTTAAAAAGTAATTTTTTAAGATTTATTTTAATTATTTATGCATACAAGAACTAGGGCGTAGACCAAAAGTGTGGGGGTGAGAAGATTCACCAGAGACAGAGTGGGGAACAGAACAGGTGGAATGGCTGAAATACACTGCTGAGGGGAGCAGCCTGTGAGACAGGGATCAAACTCAGGCCACAGTGGCTGGAGATAGCTTGATAGTGTTGAGACTTAATCCCTTGCTTTTGGGAGACCCCTCATCTGTTTCTTTTTACCTTTGTAAATGTAGCTATTAGGAAATTTAAAATTACATTTGTGGCTTGCATTGTATTTCTCTTGGGTAGTGCTACACTAGAGGGTAGGGCTGGTCAGACCCTGTAGGATGTACCCGCAGGGCACCAGGTGGCAGTAGTGGTTAGGAGCTTGAAGGGCACCTCTGATGCGGGCAGTCCTGCTTTAAACCCAGGCTTGGGGGCGTTAGCCTGGCTTTCTTTTGCTCCCTTTCCTGGGACCTTGTCAGAGGAGAACTGCAGGATACCCTTTGAACTTCTAAATGTCTTGGCTGTCTCAGTTGGAGTTGAAGAAGAGGAAGGAGAGGTTCCAATGAGTGACGCATAAGATTTAAGAGGTGCTAGTACCTCAAATGCTGATTTCTTATCCCCTTCATCTCACCCCTGGCTGACATCACCCTTCCAGGGGAACATTTCCACCCCTTGGGCTGAGCAGAGTCTGCCAACCAGCAGCTGGGTAGTTAAGGCAACCAAGGTCATAAAACTCATAGTGATTAATTTCTACGAAAGAGATGTGGCTGTAGCCCATTTTCACCCATTAGCATTCTAACCACTTGTTCAAACTGCCTGTGGTTTTTCTAGTTGGCAGGAAAACTGCCATTAGGGGTAAAAGGGCAGTGAGATGATTGTGGGTGAGACTGATTCACTTCAGGTGGTTTGGTGTGATGTTTGTGAGTAGCATGGGGTGCCAGATACTGTTTGGAGTGCCTTGAGTTGTTTATTGATCTGTCCTCAAGGAATACATGTCCCTCAAGGGACAAATGTGTGGGGGTAAATAGAGAGACCTGGGCCTCCCTGGTGGCGCAGGGCTTAAAGACAGCGCTATCAGCCACTACAAGCTACTGCTGGCCACTACAGCATGAAATGCCAGGGAGCTGACCCACATGGTGCATCAGACCTCTCCTGTCTCGCCCGCGGCTCCCCTCAGCAGTATATTTTAGTCAATACGTCTGGTCTGTTCCCCACTCTGTCTCTGGTGAATCCTCTCACCCCCTGCACCTCTGGCCTACACCCTAGTTCTTCCTTGCAAAAAAACAAACAACAACTGTGTTTTTGATATATGTTGCTGTGACAACTGGCTATCCACATACAGAAAAATGAAGTGAACCCCTGACTCATACCGTACACTGACATTAACTCAAAAATGACTTACAGGTATTTGGGCCTCCCTTATCTCACACAAGCTCCTTTTCCTTTCCCTGTACTTTCCTGCCCTCTGAGCACCAGAAGCTCCAGGCAAGTGGCCTCTCCTTTCTAAGCATGTGTTATCCAGATGTGTCCCCTCATCAATGGCTCCCAAGTGCCTACAATCTGAAGTGCGTACAAATCTTCTTAACCTGAAAACCAAAGCCTCTGAAGATCTGGCACCAACTTTCTTTTCCTAGGACTCTGCCTCACATGCCCAACATTCTAGCCAAACATTTCCCCCTCTGAATCCCTGTATCATGTCCACCCCTGCCGTCCCATGTGCCTAGGAAATCCTCTCTCAGTCCCTCACTGCATGGCCAAATCCTGCTCCTCTGCTCTGATGCCACCTGGCACCCCGTAGCTCATGGGTACACACTCAAAAAGGCATTAATTTTGCTTTTTATGGTGTCTCATGGGTCTCTCTTTTTTTTAAAGATTTATTTATTTTTGCATACAAGAACTGAGGTGTAGGCCAGAGATGCGGGGGGTGAGAGGATTCACCAGAGACAGAGTGGGGAGCAGAACAGGCAGAGCTACTGAAATACACTGCCGAGGGGAGCAGTGGGTGAGACAGGAGAGATCTGCTGCGCCATGTGGGTAGCTCCTTGGTCCGGGATCAAACTCTGGCTATAGTGGTGATAGCACTGAGACTCAGGTCACCAGGGCTGTCCCTAAAGACTCAGTTCTTTCCCCAGTGATTTGTCTTGCCACCTTTGTCTCAGATAAATCAGCCGTACATCTTTTCCTACCTCTTTTTAGCTCTGTAATTTAAGCCGCAGTTTTCTCATCTGTGGAATGGTAACAATAATATCCATAGTGGATCTATCCATCAGGCACAAAAAGTAAAACATCTAAGGCCCATGATACTTCTAGAGACTCATAAAAATGTTTTAGTTTTTTTTGCAAATTAGGAGAAAAATAAACTTTTAGATCAAAGAAAATGTCTTAATATACAATATTAAGGTAATGTTAATATCTTGCTATCAGTGCAGTCATGAAATATGATTTTAAACAGTTTTGTTGAGGCAGGGACCTATAAAGGCAACAGTGCCTATGACCCACATAAGTCCTACTGTGGCCTGGATAATATCTACCTCATTGGATTACTGTGAGGATTAAATATGACAAGTCAAATACCATGTGCTGTGCTGGACCATAGTAGGTTGTCAGGAAATGGTCATTATTTTAGGGGGTGGAGAGTCTGCCTCACCATCTTGGGCTTCATTAACAGGACTGGTGCCTTGGCAGGCTGGTGAATTATTGACTGTACAAACCCATGAAGGAGCCTCTCAGTGAGTTCAAAGGAAGGTCAGGGCTAAAGAGCTGCCCCTCTGCCCCTATTTTCTGCTCTGACACCTTGGAAGGCTCTGGGGGCACCTGTGTCCTCACTATGTAGAGAGAGAGTTGCTGAGGTAGAGAGGAGTGGTGTCATGAAGGACACTGTGCCTCAGTGGCTGGCAGGGTTGATAAAGGCCACTTGCTGTGACTCCCTGACTTTGTTGGGTTGAGACCTGTGCAGAGTGATTTATTTTATTTATGTTTAAGGTTTATTTATTTATTTATGCATAGAAGAAATGGGGTTTAGGCCAAAGATGTGGGGGGTGAGAGGTTTCACCAGAGACAGCATGGGGAGCAGACCAGGCAGATCTATTGAAATATGCTGCTGAGACGAGACAGGAGAGGTCTGCTGTGCTGTATGTGGGTCAGCTTCCTGGCCTGGGATTGAACTCAGGCCACAGTGGTGATAGTGCTGAGACTTAACCCCTAGGCCACCAGGAAGGCCCTATTTTATTTTTTGGATCAAACCATTTTATTGAGGGACTTTAGGGGAGGATTGAAGGGCTGGGATGATGAGATCCAATATCCTCCTCTAGCTCTGCTTCTCTTTAGCTTTACAATTTACACACAGAGTGATTTTTTTTTTAAAGATTCATTTATTTATTTTACATAAGAACCAGATGCGCGGGACAGATGCACGGGAGAGTGAGAGAATTTACCAGAGCCAGAGTGGGGAACAGAACAGGCAGACTGACGAAATACACTGCTGAGGGGAGCAGTGGGCATGGCAGGAGAGGTCTGTGTGCCATGTGGGACCCTCGCCAGCAGCCAGGGATTGAACTGGAGCTGAGAGGCTGCGGACAGCTTCATAGCCCAGCGCTCAACAGCTGCGCCACAGGAGAGGCCCTATTCAGAGTGATTTAAATAATCACAGCCTGTCATTTTTTAAAATTGAGGTGAAATTCACAAAACATAAAAATTTTAAGGTATATACTTCATTTATGCTGTTGCGCAGTTATCACCTCTGTCTAGTTCCTAAACATTTTTATCAGCCCAAAGAGAAATGTTTATCCATAGCAGTCATATCCTATTTGTCCCTCCACTTAGTCCCTGGCAGCCACTAATCTACTTTCTGTCTCAATGGATTTACTTATTCTAAACATTCCATATAAAGGGACTCATATTATGTGTGGTCTGTTGTGCCCAGTTTCTTTTATTATGTTGTGCGCCCATGTTGTATTATAGTCTATATCAATAGTTAATTTCTTTTTACAGTTGAAAAATATTCCATTGCATGGATAGGCCACATTGAGTCTATCCTTTCATCAAGTGATGGACACTTGGGTTTATTTTTACCTTTTGGCAATTGTGAATAGTGTTGTTATGAATGTTTCTGTACAAAGTCTTCTGTTCAAAGTTTTCATTTCTCTTGGATCTATGGTAATTCACTGCACTGGGGAAAGCCTGAAGTGACGTCACGCTGTGTTCCAGGTAAGTGGACTCTTCCCATGAGTCCTCTGCCCCTCCTACTCCAGATATAGCTCAAGTAACCATTGACCATCTTGTCCATGCTAAGTATTAATGGGGCAATGGGCTAGTTAATTAATTAGATAGTTAACTCACCTGATATTTATTTCAGTTTACTATATGCAAGGCATATGATAGATTAGAATGTGGCGCTTAATAGCACGGTCCTAAAATCAGGTTGACCTGGGTTTGAATTCTACTCATAGCTGGGAGACCTCTCTCAAGATAGTAAACCTCTTGGTTTAACCTGATGAAATAGGAATATTACTGCTTTATAGTGTTGTGGAGATTAAATAAGATGTATGAACTCTGAACATGGTGCCTGATAGAGTGAATCTCAACTAAATGGTGGTATACACAGTCTATACAAAGATACATGCAAAGACATCTATGTTTACACACATATAGCATATGCATTTAAAATGTATGCATACTGTATACATATGCTATATGACATCTATGCATAGTACATACATATAAGTATAATCACTTTATATACATACATATATACATCATATCTACACATATTGATAATCTCTCTACTTTTTTTTTTTTTAAAGGATTTATTTATTTATTTATACAAGCGCTGGGTATAGTCAGAAATGCAGGAGGGTGAGATAATTCACCAGAGCCAGAGGGGAGAGCAGAGCAGGCAGACTGATGAAATACACTGCTAAGGGGAGCAGCGGGCACAGCAGGAGCGGTCTGCGTGCCATGTGGGACCATCGCCAGCGGCTGGGGATTGAACCGGCGCTGCAGAGGCTGCTGGCAGCTTCGCAGTCCAGCGCTCAACCGCTGCGCCACCAGGGGAGGCCCAATCTCTCTACTTTTAAGGAGGTAAAAACTTCAAATGGGAAAGAACAGTACTTAAGTAAACAATAAAGTAGAATTGTATTATCCTAGATGATGTATTAGCATTTGAAATAGGAACCTTCTGGAGACATTGACCAAAGGACAGTTGTTCCTGGGAAGATTAATTTTTTTGAGAGAGGAAGTAGGACCACAGAGTGGAAGCTGCTAGGAGGTAGGTTTTTGCCTTAGTATAAGAATTTTTTAGAGAGCATCTTGGAAGTAGTGATTTCCTCGTGAACTGGGAGGGGATCAAGCAGAGTCAGGCTGATCTGTTGATAGAAGGGCTTCTTGGATCCTATAGAAGGCTGCAGAGGGGATGCTGGGCTTTTGAGGGCTCTTTTGCAGGGGCTCTCTTTTCCATCCCTATTTCCAGAAGCCCTGTCCTCTCTGTTTGGGCTCCCTCTTTTGGGAGGGGCAGTGCTGGCATTGTGGTGCCAGTGGACTTCCTGGGCAGGTGACCTGGCACCTTATCTCCCTGCCCCCATCTCTCCTCTGCCTTTTGCCAGCTAACCTCCTACAGTAGAAATTACCCAGGGCCAAACATTAACCGTGAAACCATAAAACCACGTGAAGCTCAGGTGGCTCCTGGTGTCCTGGACTCTTGGTGACCTGTTATCAAGAAATGCCGCCTCTCCACCCTGTAGGTGGGGAGGATGGAGTGACTGGGATGACGAAGAGAACCAACCCACGTGGTAGAGCAGTGGGCAGAGGATGTCTCCGTTGCCTGAGGCTCAGGTGGGGGCTGTTGGGATCTGAATCTTGGGGTTTGGGGAGAGAACATGGTGACATTTTTTAGCATCAACAAGAGATGTTCCTTCACGTATGTGATCGGGAGCTTCCCCAGTTTCATGTACACACTTATGTGCAGATTACATGGACATTTATACTGAAAACACACCTCTCACTCATGTACCCTGGCATATCCCCATCCTTCTACTGTGTCTCTTAATCATCCCCAGAACCCTGCGCAGTGCCTGCAATATCAGTAGATCCTTGTTGAGCTGATGGGCACATGGGAGTGAACAAATATTTATACCCACCCACATTTTCATCCACATATGTATGTGTTTTCAGGAGGGTACTCGCAGATACACATGGATTAATGTGTAGGTATTAAACATTATACCTACACTACACACACACTAAGTGTAGATGTGATAACATCAGAGTGCCTATGCATACACATCTGCATCTGAATGTCCATACGCATATGGACATTTTCATGTATTTACAGATTTCTGGATGACCCTGCTGGACAACCACGGGGGTGGTTATGATGAAACTGTGGTTCCCATGGGCACTGGACAGGGCAAAGATATTTTGGCTGAGATGCCCATTTTCCAGTTGTGTGCTGTGCTGCCATGTTTGCCCACACTCCAAAGTGCTTACCTCTCTCTTCTTGCTAAGTAAGGTGACAGGAAGATGGGGAGGAGCTAAGGGGAGCATAACAGAATGAGAAGAAACAAGGCCAGTATCTCCTGGCTTCTTGTCACCTTTGGAGAAAATATTGGGTTCTTTCAAACAGAAATGTGTCATGACTTTTCTGACAACCCAAAATATTGATCTGGGCACTGGCTGGGCTGTTGTTTCCTTGGAGAATGTTGATGAAGAAGGAGAAGAAGAAGAAGAAGAAAAAGGAGAAGAAAACAGCCCTAGATTACAAAGGGGTGAAACCTTGAGCAGGATGGAGTCAGTGTGTGTGTGTGTGTGTGTGTGTGTGTGTGTTCATATGTTGATATGGAGGAGGCAACAGGCTGAAGTTTTTAAAATGAGGGTGAAGCTATGATTTCACTGTGTGCTGCAGGAGTGGCAGCCCAGGAATGGAAGACAGGAATGCTGGCATCCCCAGCCTCCTCAACTGTGCATAGGGCAAAAAGGTTGAACACGGCTCAGTCTCTACTCCTGAGGGGCACAGCCAAACAGCACTGTGGGAGAGGTCACTCCCACCTCAGCCAGTCAGGGCTAATCCCGTGTACTGGGATAAGTAGAGTAGTTGAGGGCCTCCCTGGTGGCGCAGCGGTTGAGCGCTGGGTTGCGAAGCTGCCTGCAACCTCTGCAGCACCGGTTCAATCCCCGGCTGCTCCCAGGCCACCGAAGGAGGGTCCCACATGGCGCGCAGACCTCTCCCGCCGCCCGCTGCTCCCCTCAGCAGTGTACTTCAGTCCTTCTGCCTGCTCTGCTCCCCGCTCTGGCTCTGGTGAATTCTCTCACCCTCCCGCGCTTCTGACTGTACCCAGTGCTTGTATAAATAATAAATAAATAAATCTTAAAAAAAAAAAAAAGTAGAGTAGTTGAGGTTGCCAGAGGAGGCTGTGGTCACAGGAACTGGGAGTCAGAAAAGATTTCAAGGAGGAAGTGAGGAGCCACCGAATTTTGTGGGGGTGAGGGAGGGGTGAGAGGACCGAGTTCTATAGAGGGTGTGGAGGGATGGCACCTGCACTGTGGAGGCAGGAGAGGAACAATGCTTCACCAGAGTTACGAATGGTAAAAATTAAAAGGGAAACTGGAGCAACCAGGTTAATTTTTGAGTCGTTCCTGGAACACAACCAGCCCAATGGTTAATCTGTTTGACCCTTCAGCAATCGCTTGGATCCTGGCCCAGGCATACCTACACACAAAGATTCAGCATGGCTCACAACAGAGCTGAGGGGGGAACTTGTAAGTCACCCCACACCAGTTTTCTAGAGGCAAAACTGAGGGTAATAGGAGACAAGTTGGAAGGACTGAGGTTTCATAGGGAATTAATGGCAGGTCTCCCAAGACTAGGTTAGCATCACCTGAGTCTTTAAAGTGGGCTGGTTTCAGAGGCTTTTTGCCAAGTGATGGGTAGGCTGAAAGTTTGAAGCTTGCCTTGTAAATGTTGCTGTGTATATATTGATAGTTATTTATTGTTTCTGAGTGTGGAAACTGGCTTGGCTCCTGCAAGTAACTGAGATAAGCAGTTCCCTATGTCCAGGGATTTCAGGGGTGACCAGAAGGCTCCCCATGTGCCTGCCTGGCTAACTGAGATAAACTTCCAGTAGTAGAGCTTCATGCCCACAATGCTAGGCTTTGATCTTTTTTGAAAATGATTTTCTTTGGGAGGAGGACTATACATAGTAGGCTGTGCATCAGTTGCCAATAGCTCAGTGCAAATGGAACAAGCAGATCCTTTCCTGAGAGCCAGAAATGATAGGGAAAGAAAAGAATGAAGGTACACTCCAGAAAGATAAGGGCGGCTTGGGAGACCCAGGCTATACATCTGGTCTAGAGGTTTAGAATCAGGTAAATATTTTTTAATTATTAAAAAATCAGTATCCTCTCATCACAGAAGAATCATAAGTAAATTACACCTTTCCACTCTCATCATTGATATCTAGGGATATGTCCTTCTAGTTCCTTCTTTAAGCATATTGTGTGTATATAGAACTGTGTATAATGTATGTGTGAGTGTATGTAAGTGGCCATTATTTATAGATATACTACATGCATATGCGTCTGTAATAAAAGTAGTATGTAATCTTTTCTTTGAATGAACAATCCGATTTATTTGTGTTCCATACCTCTCTGTGGCAATGTGACAGTTGGATCTCTGTAAGGGAATTTGTTTTCTTCTTTTTGTTTTTTTCATTATAATTATCCACTTAAAAATATTTGATATGTTTTAATTCATTTTTTGGTTATATGTGGAATATGAAAAACCAAACCAAACAAAGGGTCAAACCAACCCTTGAAAGCTGACTCTAGATCTATGGCTTTGGAGGGGGGTTGGGATGAGAATGGGGGGATGGGGTGGTGAGCCCAGTGGACTGTGGTGAAAGACTGGGTGCTTGGGTGTTGGGACTACACTGAGGGGGGAATCCTATACTGTCAAAGCTCTGGCAAGGATGTGGAACCATGGCACTTCAGTAACAATAAATAAAATAACAAGAAGACAGAAAATGTAATCTTGACTTCACTCTTGCTGCCGTTTCCCCTGTGCTTACTTGTCATGCTAATTTGTTCTCACACGCTGTCCTCGTCACTTTTCAATACCCTCTAGGGCAGGGGTTGGCAAACTGTTTCTGTATAGGGTCAGAGAATGAATATCTTGTTTTGTGGGCCATCTGGTCTCTGTCACAGCAACTCAACTTGGCCATTGAAGCACTATAACAGTCACAGACAGTATGTAAATGATGGATGTGGCTGTGATCCAATAACACTATATTTAGACACTGAATTTCACATACTTTCCACATCACAAAATATTCTTCTGTTAATTTTTCAACCACTTAAAAATATAAAAATCATTCTTAACTTGTGGGTCATACCAAAATAGGTGGTGGACTGGGTTTAGCCCATGGGCCTCTGGAGCAGTGGGATGTAATAGGATTTTCTGGTCTGATGGGAGTATCCCATATTTTAAAAATACCACAGCATGAGCCACATGTGGCTATTGAACACATGGAATGTGGCCAGTGTACCTGAGGAACTGAGTTTTCAGGATCACGTCAAGTAACTTAAACAGTGGCCCATGAATCATGTATTGGAGAGGGTATTATTTTTTAAGACTGCTATAGCAAGTTTGCACACAGAGCATGGTTTAAAACAGCAGGGCTTAATTTTCTTATAGTTCTAGAGGTTAGAAGTTTGAAATCAGGGTGTTAGAAGGCACATCCTGCTTTTGAAGGCTCCAAGAAAGAATCCTTCCTTATGTCTCTTGACATCATTCTAATCTCTGCCTCTTCTGTCATATGACAGTATGTCTATGTTTCTGCTTCTCTGTTTATAGGGCTGCTGGTCATTGGATTTAGGATCTATTCTAACCTCATTTTAACTAATCTGTGAAGAATCTTTCTAATAAGGCCATGTTTTGAGGTTTCAGTGGTCATGAAGTTTTGGGGGACACTAATCAGCCCAGCATAAATAGAGTAGCTCCAAAGCAGTGGTTCTCAAATGTAGTATACATCAGAATCAGCTGGAGGCTTGCTGCAATATAGATAGCTGGGCCCTATCCCTAGAGTTTCTTATTGGTAGGTCTGACCTGGCTAATAAGTCCCAGGTGATACTGATTCTGCCAGTCTAAGCACCACACTTTGAGAACCGTTGCTCTAGAGGGCTTCTGTTAGTTCATTATGGGCTGCCATACAAAGTGCCACAAATGGGTAGTTTATTTATTTTATTTTTTAAAGATTTATTTATGCATATAAGAACCGGGGTGTAAGCCAGAGGTGTGTGTGGGGTGAGAGGATTCACCAATGAGAGTGGGGAGCAGAACAGGCAGATCTACTGAAATACACTGCTGAGGGGAGCAGTGGGTGAGGCAGGAGAGATCTGCTGCACATGTGTGTTGTTCCCTGGCTGGCTGGGGATTGAATTCGTGCTGCAGTGGCTGGTGATAGCTTGATAGCACTGTCGTTAACCCTGCGCCACCAGGGAGGCCCCAAAACAAATGGGTAGTTGTAGGGTCAGGAACGGACACAGTGCAGGTTTTCTGATCCCATGCAGACCGGGTAAAGGAGGAGTCAGAGTCCTCAGTGTTTTTTTTTGCAGGACTTTTACTGTGATTACCAGGTACACAGCAGGCAGGGGTGCTGGGGGGCCGGGAGGCTGGCAGGCCTCCCGGCCCCCAGCAAGTCTTCACTCTATCTGGGCTCTCTGGCGTTCTCTGCTTCTCTCTCGGCTTCTGCTACTTCTCTCTCGGCTTCTTGGCTTCTGCTGCTACTGGCGTCCCCATGACACCGCCCTTAAAAGCAGTCTTAGCCCAGGTGAATCCCATCTACCTATGCCCACACCCTACTCCAGGTGTCCGCCATCAGGCATGCATTCAGGACCGCAAGGATCCATCATCTATCCTGATGGCGGGAGGGCAGAAAAGCCTGACATTTTCTTTACCCTACAATAGTTTAAAAACCCGAAGTTAAAAATCTTAACAGTTCTGGAAAGCTAGAAATCTGAAATCAAGATGTCAGTCACTGCACCTGCACAAAGAAGAAACAATGTCTTCCAAAGTCTGCAAAGGAAGGATCTATTTTAGGCTTCTCCCTTTGGCTTGAAGATGACCAGCTTCAGGTCTGTATGTGCGTCCCAAACTTTCCCCTTTTATGAGTATACCAGTCCTATCAGATTAGGGCCTAGCCTAAGGATCTCAGTGTAACTTGATTAACTGTGAGAGCCTACCTCCAAATAAGGTGAATTCTGAGTTACTGGAGGCTAGGATTTTAATATATGAATTTTGGGGGACATAACCCATATCTAAGCTTGTCTGTGCAGCCAGCATCCTGAGCTAATGGGTTCCTTCTTAGCGGCGCAAGAAGACTTTGTCTTTGAGCTGTGGATGGAAACTGGCTGAGGTGGGCACTTCCAAGAGTCTGAGGCAGGAGTCTTGGCTTTCAGTTCTGTTTTCTTGACACCTGACTAGGGACCTTGGACACATCACTTGTCGCTAGACCTTAGTGTCTCTTGTCTTTGGTTAGTTCTGACAATTTATGATTGCCAGATGGCAAGACAAGGTTAGTTTTGGTTAATTCTCAGCCTCATAATGTCTTATAGATCTTTGATTTGTGCTGAGACCAAGACTGGGAATTTGGTTCTTGAGGGACTCACTGATTTGATTTTTTTTCTATGCTCTGCTAAGTTTTCTTTATTTCATTCATTCAACACTTAGTGAACATCTATTGTGTGCTAGGCATTGTGCTCAGTGGGCCCTTTTGAACTTAGGGGATAAACACAGAGCCAAATAATCAGAAGCACTTGATGTGTTGTAGCTGTGTAAACTTGTTACCTGTTGTAGACAACATGTACAAGGAAACTGGGAGAGTAAAGTGGTTGATTTGGCCCAGGGGTGTAAGGGAAGGCTTTAGTGAGAAGATGAGCTGTATCTTAAAGGTTGAGTAGTAGTTCTACAGAAAAGGAATTCTAACTGGAGGGAACAACTTGTACTGTCCTTGTCCATGAAAGTACTTTGATATGGCTGATGCTCTGAGATATGTGGATTACTAGTGGAAGTAAGGCTGGGAATGTGACTTCCCATGTCTCTATGCAGGATATTATTTGCCAGATCAATGAGTTTAGACTTCATCCTGAAATGCAAAAGGAACCTTGATGATTTTTACACTGAGGAAGTTATTTGTTCACATAAGAGTTGCTTAATGAATGTCTGTTGAATGAATAAGTGGATGGTAGTTAAAGTCAAGGAATGAAGCAGGGAAAGCAGGTGTATTAATTTTTTTTTTAAGATTTATTTATTTACTTATACAAGCACTGGGTACAGTCAGAAGAGCGGGAGGGTGAGAGAATTCACCAGAGCCAGAGCGGGGAGCAGAGCAGGCAGAAGGACCGAAGTACACTGCTGAGAGGAGCAGTGGGCGGCAGGAGAGGTCTGCGTGCCATGTGGGACCATCGCCAGGGATTGAACCGGCGCTGCAGAGGCTGCGGGCAGCTTGGCAACCCAGCGCTCAACTGCTGCACCACCGGGGAGACCTGCATGTGTATTAATATTAAAGGGATTTGGGGGGAATCTGAGGGCAGAATATTTCCCTCCACAGTTGGAAGGGAGGCACTAGAATCCTTTCTATGGTATTATATGTGTTGATAACAGTAATATTAAAATAACAATTTGAGTCAGAGTACCTGGTTCAAATTTCCTCCTTACTACTATGTGAACTTGGGCAAGTACTTCAGTCTCTTCATCTGCAAAATTGGGACAATAATGGCATTTATCATTCTGGGTTACTCTCAAGATTAAATGAAATGATGCTTGGTAGACAAGCATGGAGTGACACTCTATGGGAGGTGGGGTGCGGGGAGGGGAGGGATTGGGGTCAAAATAAGGGGGTTGCAATTGTATGGGGAATATAAAAATAAAAAATATATAAAAAAATAAAGAGCATATACACAAGAGCTGGGGTGTAGGCCAGAGGTACGGGAGGGTGAGAGGATTCACCAGAGACAGAGTAGGGAGCAGAACAGGCGGATATACTGAAATACACTGCTGAGGGGAGCAACGGGCGAGACAGGAGAGGTCTGCTGAGCCATGTATGTTAGCTCCCTGTCCAGGGATCGAACTGATGTGGCAGTGCCTGGTGATAGCTTGGTTGTGCTGAGACTTTAACCCCTGCGCCACCAGGGAGGCCCTCAATATAAGTTGTTAATTGTATTTCCTAATAACCTGTGAGATAGGAATTTTATCTTTTAAAATTTATGTTTCATCATTGAGCAAACAGTTCCTTAGAAATAGGAACTGAGTCACACATCTCCCTGGGAGGTAGAAGCAGTGGGAGGTAAGCCCAAGTTTGTCTGACTGAAATGCCTGTGCCCCCATGTCACTGTACTATGCTGCAACCTCTCTGCAGGGTGATCCTACAGTCCTGGCTTGGTCAAGGGAGCTGGCCATAGAGTCAGATCAAAACCCCGGGGTCCTGCCTCCTGCACTTTAGGCTTCTTCTGCCTGCAGAGAACCTCTTAGGAAGGGCAGTAGATAGGGTCTACTGAGACAAGGGACACCTCAACATCAGTCTTCCTACTTCTGACTAGGAAGGCTGGGCAGGGGACCGAGGAGACTAACTATGTGGCATTTATAGCCTAGTGACCCACACCAACCTATAAACCAGAATGTTGATAGCCAGTCAACACATTTCTTTCCAATATCTAGAATCCTTGGGTAATATAACACTTCAGTTGAAGCATGATATTCCCCTTCGCCCAATCAATCTTTATCTTGCCACTCACAAACCTTGGTCAATGATAAGTAAAAAGAAATGACTTTTGAACTGGTTCATTGACAACAGTCTTCAGAGGAAACAGTGTTTGAGATATACACAGATAAACACGCACACACTGTTCAGCTGCAAAGAGAATGGCATATATTAAAAAAACTAGCAACAACAAATGTTGGCGAGGGTGTGGAGAAAAAGGAACTCTCCTGCACTGTTGGTGGGAGTGCAAACTGGTCCAACCACTGTGGAGAGCTGTGTGGAGATTTCTGGACCTACTAAACATAGAGCTTCCATATGATCCAGCAATTCCACTCCTAGGTATTTACCCAAAGGACACAGAAACATTAATTCCAAAGAACACCTGCACCCCTATGTTTATAGCAGCACTGTTTACAATAGCTAAGCTTTGGAAACAACCCAAATGCCCAAAAATAGATGACTGGATCAAGAAGATGTGGTACATATATACCATGGAATATTACTCAGCATTCAAAAAAGATAAACACATGCAATTTGCAGCAACATGGATGGCGCTGGAAGGGATCATGCTCAGCGAAATAAGCCAAAAAGAAAAAGAAAAATACCGGATGATCTCACTCATAGCAGGAATCTAGAAAACTTAAATAAGGGACCAGGAAAATGAATAACTATAAGAAAGTGAAAATCAAAATCAACAAAAAACTATGAACCAGAGACACTTTTAGGGGGGCGGGGGCGGGAGGGGAGGGATTGGGGTCAGAATGGGGGGGCTGCAATTGTATGGGGAATATAACAATAAAATTTATATAAAAAAAAATTACCAAAAAAAAAAATAAAAAAAAAACCAAAAACACACAAACATATAGCTCCCCAAGGTACCAGGGCATGAGTGTCCAACCCAACCCACATACTTCTGGGAGGACAAACTTGTAAGGTATATTCTGCATGCCTCAAATATATATCCAATGTATACATATAGCAACACACACACATACACACACACACGCACATCTTCAGATGACTTAGATTTGGAAGGACAGAGACTAAGTAAAAAAAATAGTAAGGGTATTAATTTCCATTCATTGATTGCTCACTGAGTGATGGGTATTGTGTTATGCACGTTACATATTCTATCTCACTTAACTGTTATAACAGCTGTATCAGACAAATATTAGCATTCCTTTGTCCCTTGTTTTTTATGGGGAGACTGAGGCTTGCATGCCCTTGGGATTTGTATACATGTCAAAGTTTGGAAGATTGCCTGAGGTTACACAAAGAGTAAATCATGAAAGCAAACAAAAAATTGAACACAGCTGTGTTCTGAGTTTAAAACCTTTGCTTTTGACCACTAAGATATTATATGCCTGTATTTCTATGACAGCCTTATTACATAATTGGCACATAATAGGTGCTCAATAATATTTGTAAAATCAGCATACGAGTGGATGCTTAATAAGTAATTATTGTGTGAATTAATCTAAGGGTCCTTCAATAATGCTATCTAATTCAATTTTATTCTATTCTCTGGCCCTGAAAAAAATTGAAGCTTTAAAACCCAGCTTACACAATTTCTTTGACTCAGTACTATGAGCTGGTCAAGCCTCTGGTATATTTATTTTATACAAGAACTGGGGTACAGGCCAGAGGCACGGGAGGGTGAGAGAATTCACCAGAGATAGAGTGGGGAGCAGAATAGGCAGATGACCAAAAACACTGCTGAGTGGAGCAGCAGGCAAGACAGGAGAGGTCTGCCGTCCTATGTGGGTATCTCCCTGGCCAGCTAGGAATCAAACCCACATTGCAGAGGCTGCTGACAGCTCCACATTGCTGTGCGCAAGCCGCTGCGGGGAGGCCCTTATTATTTTTTAAAGATTTATTTATGCATACAAGAACTGGGGTACAGGCCAGAGGTGCGGGGGCTGAGAGGATTCACCAGAGACAGAGTGGGGAACAGAACAGGCAGACTAATTGAAATACGCTGCTGAGGGGAGCAGTGGGCAAGACAGGAGAGGGCTGCTGCACCATGTGGGTAGCTCACTGGCTGGCTGGGAGTCGAAGTTGTGCTGCAGAGGCTGTGGATAGCTTCACAGTGCTGTACTTAACCCCTTGTGCCACCATGGAGGCCCCTCCCTAGGATATTTTAAACAATGCCTTTCAGTGATATATAGGTTGGGAAAAGCAACTAATAACTCTAGAATCATCAGATCTCTTGTTCATCCAGGAGTCGACAGAAATGCCTCACACATGTATATTCTTTTTTTTTTTTTTTTAATAGAGGCATGTTTATTTATTTATTTGTTTGTTTTGTTTACACATGCACTGGGTACAGCCAGAAGCACGGGAGGGTGAGAGAATTCACCAGAGCCAGAGCGGGGAGCAGAGCAGGCAGAAGGACCGAAGTACACTGCTGAGGGGAGCAGCGGGCAGCAGGAGAGGTCTGCGCGCCATGTGGGACCCTCCTCTGGTGGCCGGGGAGCAGCCGGGGATAGAACCAGCGCCGTAGAGGCCGCGGGCAGCTTCGCAACCCAGCGCTCAAGCGCTGCGCCACCCGGGAGGCCCCACACATGTATATTCTTAAAAATTTTGGGACCTTTCAAATCCAAAGTGTGTGTGTGTGTGTGTGTGTGTGGGTGGGTGGGTGGGTGGGTGGGTGGGTGGGTGGTGGTAGGTTCAGAAGGCATAATTATCCTCATTTTGGGCCTCCCTGGTGGCGCAGCGGTTGAGCGCTGGGTTGCGAAGCTGCTCATAGCTTCTGCAGCGCTGGTTTCATGCCTGGCCGCCGAGTGAGGGTCCAACATGGCACGCAGACCTCTCCTGCCGCCCGCTGCTCCCCTCAGCAGTGTACTTCGGTCCTTCTGCCTGCTCTGCTCCCCGCTCTGGCTCTGGTGAATTCTGTCACCCTCCCGCGCTTCTGACTGTACCCAGTGCTTGTATAAATAAATAAATAAATCTTTTAAAAAAATTATCCTCATTTTATAATGAGAAAAACTTAGACTCAGTGAAGTCAAAGCTACATAGAGATCTAACTTAGGGTATGTGTATTGTTACGCCTTTCTCTCATATCTGAGACAGATGTCAATCATTAATGGCCTTTCAACTGAGCTCAAATGCTTATTCCAAATCCTACTTAACACAATGTTCTAATTAGTGCCCACTGATTAGTTGAAATTGACACGAGATGAATATTTGCCATCTGTGCCTGGTGATCCCTGCATCTGCTATCAGGCAATTTTATAGAAAAAAAGGTTAATTAATGAATTATTATTTTTTATTTATACAAGAGCTGGGGTACAGGCCAGAGGCACGGGAGGGTGAGATTCACCAGAGACAGAGTAGGGAACAGAACAGACAGACAGACCAAAAGCACTGCTGAGGGGAGCAGCAGGAGAGTTAAGAGAGGTCTGCTGCTCCATGTGGGAACCTCTCTGGTTGCCCGGGCCAGGAATCAAACTCACACTGCAGAGGCTGCAGCCAGCTTCACAGTGCTGTGCTCAACCTGCTGCGCCACCTGGGAGGCCCAGGTAAATTAATTTATTTTGCAAGAAAGTCTGAGGCTCATAGATAAGCAATACCAGCTCACTCAGCACCTGGAGCATCAGTGGTGGTAGACTACTCTTCCTCCCTGCCACTGAATTTACCTTTCAGGCTTGCTTCTAATTTTGGCTTTCCTGATCTTGCTTAAAGTATGTTAGAAAGAAGGGAGACCTATAGTACTTCAAGGGAGACCCAGAAACAGGGTTTCCTGTTGTTTACTCAAGTTCTTGGCTTTGGCTGATTGCAGCTCCCATTGACTGCTTCCAGAACTACACATTGCACAGTGCTACCACAAAGGCCTGAGTGGAGAATCATCTCAGTGCAATGCTGGGTCTCACCACGGGGTGGTGCTGTAGTTTCCCTCGCTTACCGTTTATAGCAATGAAAAATGTTTAAATTTGCAGCTACTCAACAAATAGAACTGTGACACGCATGGCTTCACTACATATTTATTTAAAAAACTTTACATACAGGGGCCTCTCTGGTGGCAGAAGGGGTTAAGTCTCAGCACTGTGAAGCTATTGGCAGCCACTGTAGCACAAGTTTGAGCCCCAGCCAGGGAGCTAACCCACATGGCGCAGCAGACCTCTCCTGTCTTGCCTGTTGCTCCCCTCAGCAGTGTATTTCACTAGATCCACCTGTTCTGCTCCCCACTATGTCTCTGGTGAATCCTCTCACCACCCCACACCTCTGGTCTACACCCCAGCTCTTGTACACAAAAATGAATAAATCTTTAATAACAACAACAAAAAATGACATAAATAAAAATTTATTTCAATTGTTTATCCATATGAAAAGTGGATAAAGACTCCTCCTATAGCCAGCACAGCAAGAAAAAAAAAAAAGAACTTTTTCAGTAAGAAGGCACAATATATACAAGGGAGTAGGGATCTCCAGGAACTGTCACAACACTATATATTTACAACTTTTATAATAACTCTTTCCTACTGGAAGTTTTCTAGACATTATAGCTGGATTCATTTCCAGCAAGATTTCTTATGTTACTTACATTTCTATTTCTTTTTGGTGGGAGTTTTTACATTTAAGAGTGTGGGAAATTGTATTCTTTCCCATGCTATTCACATTCCAGAGATTTAATCCAGTGAGTCATTTTATACCTTCATAAAGTACTGGGAACACAGAGGGTTTTCCCACATTCTTCCCATTTATTTATTTATTTATTTATTTATTTATTTATTTATTATATTTGTTTGTTTTGTTTATACATGCACTGGGTACAGTCAGAAGCGCGGGAGGGTGAGAGAATTCACCAGAGCCAGAACAGGGAGCAGAGCAGGCAGAAGGACTGAAGTACACTGCTGAGGGGAGCAGCGGGCGGCGGGAGAGGTCTGCGCACCATGTGGGATCCTCCTCCGGGGCCGGGGAGCAGCCGGGGATCGAACCGGCGCCGCAGAGGCCGCGGGCAGCCTCGCAACCCAGCGCTCAACCGCTGTGCCACCGGGGAGGCCCACATTCTTCCCATTTACATAGCTTCTCACCAGTGTGTTCTCACACATCTGATGTTTGTTGACAACTGAAGTTTTTCCCACATTCCTTGCATTCCTAGGTTTTCTTCCCAGTGGGAGTGAGTTCTTTCCTGTCTTCCAAGATCATTGGACAACTGAATGCTTTACTACATTTGTAACATTCATTTTCTCCCCAGTGTGATTTCTTTCATGTGTTTGGAAACTAGGTGAGAACTGATGAGAGTTTGACCACATTGTTTAGGGTTTTTCTCCTGTGTGAATTCTATTGTTTGTGTCAAGTTTGATGATATCTATTGTCTTTTCCACAGTTTTTACATTGACGGGATTTCTCTTCAGTGTGGGCTCTTTCACGTTTTCTTTCTTTTTTTAAAAAAGACTTTATTTATTTATACAAGCACTGGGGTACAGGCCAGAGGTGTGGGAGGGTGAGAGAATCCATCAGAGACAGAGCAGGGAGCAGAACAGGCAGAACAACCGAAAACACTGTTGAGGAGAGCAGTGGGCAAGACAGGAGAGGTCTGCCACGCCATGTGGGAATCTCCCTGGCCGGCCGGGAATTGAACTGGCGCTTCGGAGGCTGCGGACAGCTTCATAGTGCTGCATGCGCTCAACTGGCTGCATCACCAGGGAGGCCCCCTCTTTCACATTTTCAAAGTGAATTTGGAACAACTGAAAATGGCCCTATGTTCCTTACATTTATAGCTTTTCTTTCTCCTGTGATTTCTCTCAATCATATAATTAATATGAATTTGAACATACACACTGTAACCATCGCCATAGTCTAGGTAATACACATATAACTACCAAAAGTTTCTCTCTTTCTCTCCTGTCTCTGTCTCTCTCATACCTCATATGATTTATATGATTATCTCATACAAATAGTAGAATCATACAATATTTGTCTTTATGTGTCTGGGTTATTTCACTTAGCTATGTTTTCAAGGTGCACTTTCTTTGAACTATTAATTTTGACATAATTTAAAACCTACAGAAAATTTACAAGAAAAATCTATAGAATTTTCATATATCCTTCACCAGATTTCCCAAATGTAAATTTTTACACTAGTTTTTAACTTTCTCTCTTTTTCTATATATATGTTTATGTGTGTGTGTGTATGTTTATTTTTTTATGAATTATTTGAGGGTCAGCTGTAGATATGACATCTATTTACCCCTAAATATTTCAGTGTGATTTTCTTTTTCTTTCCCCCCTCTGCATTAATGACTTTAATAAAGAAAAATATGCTTCCGGGGCCTCCCCGGTGGCGCAGCGGTTGAGCGCTGGGTTGCGAAGCTGCCCGCAGCCTCTGCAGCGCCGGTTCGATCCCCGGCTGCTCCCCGGCCACCGGAGGAGGGTCCCACATGGCGCGCAGACCTCTCCTGCCGCCCGCTGCTCCCCTCAGCAGTGTACTTCGGTCCTTCTGCCTGCTCTGCTCCCCGCTCTGGCTCTGGTGAATTCTCTCACCCTCCCGCGCTTCTGACTGTACCCAGTGCTTGTATAAATAAATAAATAAATAAATAAATAAATGAAAATCTTTAAAAAAAAAAGAAAGTTAAAAAAAAAAAAAAAAGAAAAATATGCTTCCGGTCTGTATAACTGGCTGGTCTAGAGACATTTAAACAAAGCAATTGATATTTAGCCAAGGGTAAGAGTTGCAATGGTAGAGAGAACCTTATCTTCAGTACAGCTCAACGACTCATTTTTAGACAGATAAGCCTTGTTCTTGTTTCCTTTTAGGAAGGATCTATTCACTGAGATGAGAGGCCAAACTCCATTTTTCAAGAGGTGGTTTCCCTTTGAGCTTCATTTCCTTCTTGTTGTCATCATGCGTCAATCGCATGCCTGGAGAGACTTTGCTTTGCAGGTCCACACCACTCCCAGCCTCAGTGTGATTTTCTAAACACAAGCACATTCTCTTACAAACCCACAACAGATTGGGGGTTACCATAAATACACTATTGTTATCTAATCTACAGGTCTTGTTCAGATTTTGCCAAGTGTCACACAATGAAAAGATCATGTACTGCATTCAGTTGTCTTTTCTCTTTAATTTCCTTTCCTCTTGAGCAGTTCCTCTGCCTTCCTTATTATTATGTGACTTGATGATTTTGAAGACTACAGGCCAATTGTTTGAACTGGGAGCATTTAAAAAAATTACACCTGGGGATTCACTCCATGATATTCTTTTTCATTGGTTAGAGGTGAAACCTGCACACTGATGCGTTAAAAACTACAGCAAATATTACAAAAACTTTCCAGTTGATTATAATGAGCAGCCAGGGTTGAGAAACTCCTGGCTTTTGGACTTTCTTTTTTTTTCTTTCTTTTTGGGAAGTCTGCTGTCACCTTTATTACTTGGGGGTGACTTACGAGCTCCTGGTGGGGGGTCCTCTTCCTCTACCAACATCCTGGCTGTGCAGGATGGCGCTGGGTCTGTGGATGGTGGCCACCTGCCAGCTGGGCGGTACTTGTTCTTGCAGATTGTGTACTGCTGAGGGGGCCCAAGACGTACTTGTCGCTTAGCAGGAGGCCAGCTTCGGTTGGCAGAATCTCCTTTTCGTGAACACCACCACACCTTTGCGGTTGGCTGGCAGCTCTACGCCCACATTTTTGCTGTGAATCAGCTCACTGTAGCTTAAAGAGTTGCTGCGGGCCTTAGATTATTGGCTTCTGGTTTGCTTGTTTCTCTTGACCAGGAAGCTGGAGCAGTTCTGAACCATCAAGGATGGGTGGAGAGGGAAGGGAGAGGGAAAGAGGCCTCGCTTTGGGACTTTAGAATAGGAGTGCAGTCCTTGCTGAGTGAGGCTAAGTAGACCAAACTTGAAGGAGGGTTGGTTAGGACAAAGGGCCTGACTCAGATATGAATTCAGATAGTCAGTTTTGCTTTTTATTGTCTGTGATTTGGGGCCATCTACTTCATCAACTGTGAAAGCTGGTAATAAAGCTCATAGGATTCTTGTGAAAAGTAAACTAACCAGGGCTTCCCTGGTGGTGCCAGGGGGTAAGATGCAACCAATGAAGGTATCTGCAGCCACTGCAGCCACAGTTAGATCCCTGGCCAGCCAGGTAGCTACCCACATGGCGTAGCAGGCCTCTCCTGACTTGCCCTCTGCTCCCCTCAGCAGTGTATTTCAGTTAATCCGCTTGTTCTGTTCTCCACTCTGTCTCTGATGAATCTTCTCACCCCCCACACCTCTGCCTATACCCCATTCTATGCATAAATAAATCAATCTTTTAAAAAAAGTAAACTAACCAATATATTGAAAAATACCTAGCCCTGTGCCTGGCTGTCATAGCATTAGTGTGGCAATGTGAGAATTGTCATTCATATTATTAAAGGGCAGGGCAGAAGTGAAGTAAAGTTATTAAGGAAGTACAAATGAGTTATGTAAAGTGACATTGCTCCAGAGAGGCTGAGGATGGTATCTAGTTCATCCTTGCCCTTCTCAGTGCTCAACTATGCACAGAGCTGTTCATGGCAGGTTGGGTAGAGGAAGAGGGCTCTACCTCATGAGTATTTCCTAAAATCAAGGGTTGTGTCCGTTGCTGGTGGCTTCCCTGCCACAGGAAGCTGTCATGGCCCCCAGACACATTTACATTGAATCCCCACAACCTGTAGATGTTATTTAATTTATTATTTTTAAAAGATTTATTTATTTATGCATACAAGAGCTGGGGTGCAGGCCAGAGTTGTGGGGGGTGAGAGGATTCACCAGAGACAGAGTGGGGAGCAGAACAGGCAGATCTACTGAAATACACTGCTGAGGGGAGCAATGGGTGAGCCAGGAGAGGTCTGCTGCCCCATGTGAGTTAGCTCCCTGGCTGGGATCAAACTCGTGCTGCAGTGGCTGAGGAGTGATTCATAGTCCTCAGACTCACGCCCTTGTGCCACCAGGGAGGCCCTGTAGATGTTATTTTATATTGGACTTTGCAATGGAATTGAATTAAGATTCTTGGGATGGAGAGATTATTCTAGATTATCCAAGTGGACCCATGTTGTTACAAGGGAGAGGCACAGGGAGATTTGATACAAGAGAATACTTCAAAACAGTTGCCTTTGAAGATGGGAAAAGAAGCCTTGAGCAGCAAGGAATATGGTTACAGACACTGGAAGAGGCAAGAAGATTCTCTGGAGGGAGCACAGCTCTGCTGACATCTTGATTTCAGCCCAGTGAAACAGATTCAGTCTTCTTAGTATCTTTGTGTATGTGTGCATACATGCACATGTTGGGGGGTGTTACATGTGCATACAGTAACATGTAAAGCCTGGAAGGAAGCTGTTAGTAGCTCTTATCACTGGATGCTGGAAGACTTCAAAATACTTTCCAATAGTAGTCATGTTATATACACATAGGAATGCTCAGCTACAGTTAGAAGCCTAACATAGAAAAAGCAGAGATGAACTGCAAAATTAGAATCAGGGAATTCTGATATCTATTAGGTTCCTGGATGAGTCATGCATAAGTCTTGCTCTCTATTGTCCTTTCCACAATTTTGTTGAATATATAAATTTGTTACTCACTTTTTGTTTTCCTGTATGTAAAGTTGAATTTATATAGAGTAATGAAGAGTTAAACTGGGTTTCTGTCACATCAAATTTGTGTCCTATCTATCGATCCATCCATCCATCCATCCATCCATCCATCCATCCATCCATCCACCAACTATCAGTCTATCTATCTTAAAGAAAACTTTATCAGAGAGGCTCTGGAGCTTTAGTTCAAACCTCTGAACCTGGCTTAGAGCTAGAGGGAAAGCTGAGGCTGAGCTCCTAGTGCTGTGAGAGAATTCACAGTGATGTCCATTCCAACTCTTAACTTCTAGGTTTTTTTCCCTGGGCATGAGGCCACAGGAAGCACACTGCACCCCTCTTCCTCCTGTCTGCCTCAGAGCTCCCTGAGGCTGGGGATGGTGGTGGTCTGTATATTGTTTCAAACCACCAAGTTTGTGGTAATTTTTTACGGCAGGCATAGCAAACCAATACACCTGCCTTTCCCCACCCCCAACCTTCTACCTTCTTGGAGTAACTGGATGTTCAATATGTTGCTCATGCCTTTGTCAATCACAATGTGGGCAGTGTTTGAGACCTGGTTTAGCAGCATCTCTCTTAGGATTATATGCAAAACAGTACACAATTAAAGAAATGGAAAGAGTAAACCAGATCAGTTGGATTATATGATGCAAATAATCCAGATGGATGTTTTCATCAAGTGCAATGATTTATTTTTTTATTTTTATTTTTTTAACAGCAATGAGAGAAAAAATTTATTGGGACTTTAATGGATTTATAGGATTTCAAAGTTATACAACAAGGACTGGGTGTCATGAAAAGAAAGCACTGATTGACTGCTGAAGAACCATTTCAAAGACAGCATTTGATTTGATGAGTTCACAATGATCCAGGCCATGGCTTTCAATATTAGAGGTCTACAGCCTGATCTTGGTCATATTCTAGAATTCATCCAAATTTAAGAGTTGAACTTATGCTGATTATATCATAAGACTTAAAAATCACAACTTCCAGGTGCCAGGCATCAGAAGCAGCAGGGTGGAATTGTCAGCAGTTTTCATTGTCTTCTCTGGATGAACTATTTTATGAATGCACCAAGGAAATGGAGTCATACTGTTATCTTTCAAAAGCTGATTTGGGTTGGGAGAAGTACATTCTACCACTTCTCCGGAGGAGGAAGATGCAATTTCAGGCTGGGTGATACAGGAGGAGGTGCTAAGGGGAGAGGGTTACTACCTCTGTTGGGGGTTCCTTCAGGATAATCCCACCGTGGAGCTAAGAGGCAGCACTTTTTGGGAGGCTTAACTTCTCGAGTGTTTCCAAGTGGGAGCATGGATCTCCCAGAGGGACAAGGTTGGTCCCCCATAAGGATTATAGGAACTGGGCATCTGCTCTCTCTGGTGAGCCTTGGCGAGGCCAAGAGACCTGAGATGGCAGCTCAAGTGCAATGATTTATTTTTAAACCGAGCAACTAATTTAATATTAACTTGAGCTATAGTTCATAATACTGTGTTATGCACTCGAATGATGATAAGAAAGTAGATCTTAAATGTTTTCACTACACAAAAAGTTAATTATGTGAGGTGATGGAGGACATCTATTAAATCAATATATGCACCTCAAACTCAATGTTTAAACACAGTGTTATCACAATTATATTTTAATAAAACTGGAAAAAATACAGAATTGATATATTTTATAAAAATCAGTACTTTTTTAAAAAAAGATTTATTTATTCATACACACAAGAACTGGGGTACAGGCCAGAGTTGTGGGGGGTGAGAGGATTCACCAGAGACAGAGTGGGGAACAGAACTGGCAGATCTACTGAAATACACTGCTGAGGGGAGCAGCAGACGAGACAGGAGAGGTCTGCTGAGCCATGTGGGTAGCTCCCTGGCCAGGGATACTGCAGTGGCTGCGGACAGCTTCATACGTTGCATCTTAACCCCTTGAGACACCAGGGAGGCCCAGAAATTAGTACTTTTTACCTTCAAAATGATTGTTTTTAAATGTAATTTTTTCTCACCAGATTAATTAAATTTATATTCACTGAAGTTGCTTAATTTTGCTCTGAATTCAGTGATTGCCCCTGCTTCCCTCTTGCATGTTCTGTGGATAGAATTGGAGGCCAGGGAGTTCCCTGAAGTCTCTGGGCTCTCCACCCCAGCTGTCCAAAGGAAAATTTCCCAGGAAGAGGGTGTGCAAATGCTTCTAAGATGATTAATGTTTCTTGCTTCAGATAGGTGTGACCTGATGGGTGGTGCCAGCTTCTTAGATCAACCTACTCCTGAATTTAGCAGGTAAAAACATGTCCCTGCCTGAGTCAGGAATACAGGAGTACCATCCAAAGGTCCCTGTTCCTTTCTACATCTCCACATCATGAAACTGGGGCCAACTCATGGGTCATCTGAAGACAGTGAGCTTAGAGCAGGGGTGAGACTTAACCAAGGTCACATGTCATGACTGGCAGAGAATCCCAGGGCTCTGTTCTGCACCTAAGATGCCCCTCATCTGGCAAATACTTATTAAGTATTTGTGTGTGCAAATACATTTGTGTGCAAGGTGATGTGGACCTCCAACTTGCCTCTGTGCTCTTGTGCTGTACTTAAAAATTTTTTTTTATTTTGGGGGGCACATTTTTATTGTTCTATCTGTGCACATGTTCCACTCACCCTCCATCAAATCACCTGTGCCAATACCCCATATGCTTCCCTCCCATTTCCCCTCTTCTCTCCCCTTTGTTTCCACTGTAACTATTATATTCTTTCACTCAGTTTGAGGTTTATTTCTACTATATTTTGCCTGTGTATACATTTTTGTATTTATATTCCACATATGAGTGAAACCAACTGATATATCTGTCTTTCACTTTATGAATTATTTCACTTAACATAATTACCTTGAGGTCCATCCACTTTGTCCCAAATGCCACTATTTAATCTTTTTCACAGCTGTGTAATATTCCATTGGATATATACTTCACAATTTCTTATTCTATTTGTCTGTTGAAGGACACTTAGGTTGGTTCTATGACATGGCAATTATGGACAGTGCTGCTATAAACATAGGTATAGATAAATCTTTTCATATTAGAGTTTCATATTATTTGACTAAATATTCAATAGAGGTATTGCCTCCTTGTGCTGTACTTTCTAGCCATTTTTCCAAGTTTTTTCCTTTCCCTGCATCATTATCACTGGTTTTTCCAGATAATGTTCATATCACTCTTTTGGGGAGCTTTCCCTGAGTCCCTGCCTCCGGGACACTCCTTCCCTCCCCTTCCCCCCCAATTTGGTACTTTTTTTGGAAGCTCTGGAGAACCTTGAGGGGTGTCTTTGTCATTGAAGTTATCACCCTGTGTGATATGGAGGTTAGCTGTTTCCATGTTGTCTGCCTCCTGTCAATCTCTGAGTCTTCAAAGGTATGGGCTTAGTTTTATTTATCTATGTATCCCCAGCATTCTTCACAGTTGCAGGCCATAGCAGAAACTATGTTTTTTTATTATCAAGTAGTATTGCCTTATTAATTCGACACTGACTATGTGCGATGCATTGGGCTAAGCATATATCATATGTCAATTATCATAATTATTATAATAATATAATAATATTAATTATTACAGTAACTTTGGGAATTATTATCACCAAGCTGCAAAGGAAAAAAATGAGTCTCGGAATGGTTAAGTACTTTGTTCTGGGTCACACCACTAGTAAGTAATAGCACTTGGACTCACATTTGGGTCTATTGGACTCAAAACCTTAACAAAATTGTATCACATTTTTATTGAGGTAATTAGTTTACATCACTGCATGTGATTCAGGAGTATAGGTTGATACATCTTCAGATGTATGTTACCAGACTACCCTCACCTAAGTACCCATGATCTTTCACCATGGTCTGACAGGCCTCATACCTAGTTACTCCTCACTCCAACCTCCCCTTCTGGTAGCCTCAATTTTGCGGTCAGATTTCAAGCATTTGTTTTGGTAAAATTCTGTTAAATTATTAATGAATGAAAGAAAGAATTAGTCAATGAATAAAAGGCAGCAAGCTGGGCCTGTGGGAAACATACAGAAATATTTAAAGGTATTCTTTTGAGAGCTTCTGCACAGCAAAAGAGACAATAACAAAAACAAAGAGAAACCCCACCAACTGGGAGAACATTTTTGCACCCAACACTAATGATAAAGGACTGATCACAAAAATCTGCAAAGAGCTGATGAGACTCAACAACAACAAAGAAAATAATCCTGTCAAAAAATGGGCAGAAGAGCTAAAAAGAAACTTCTCTGAAGAGGAAATGCAAATGGCCAACAGGCATATGAAAAAATGTTCAACATCACTTGTCATCAGGGAAATGCAAATCAAAACTACCATGAGATACCATCTTACACCAGTGAGAATGGCACATATTAAAAAAACTAGCAACAACAAATGTTGGCGAGGTTGTGGAGAAAAAGGAACTCTCCTGCACTGTTGGTGGGAGTGCAAACTGGTCCAACCACTATGGAGAGCTGTGTGGAGATTTCTGGACCTACTAAACATAGAGCTTCCATATGATCCAGCAATTCCACTCCTAGGTATTTACCCAAAGGACACAGAAACATCAATTCCAAAGAACACCCGCACCCCTATGTTTATAGCAGCACTATTTACAATAGCTAAGCTTTCGAAACAGCCCAAATGCCCAAAAATAGATGACTGGATCAAGAAGATGTGGTACATATATACCATGGAATATTACTCAGCCTTCAAAAAAGATAAACACATGCAATTTGCAGCAACATTGATGGCGCTGGAAGGGATCATGCTCAGCGAAATAAGCCAAAAAGAAAAAGAAAAATACCAGATGGTCTCACTCATAGCAGGAATCTAGAAAACTTAAATAAGGGATCAGGAAAATGAATAACTATAAGAAAGTGAAAATCAAAATCAACAAAAAACTATGAACCAGAGACACTTTTTTGGGGGTGGGGGCCGGGAGGGGAGGGATTGGGGTCAGAATGGGGCATGTGCAGTTGTATGGGGGAATATAAAAATAAAATTTATTATTTAATAAAAAAAAATAAAGGTATTCTTTTGAGGTTTGAATCCTGCAAGTGCTAAGGTAAATCCACCCATCGTAAGGTTCAGAGAGAGGGCAATTATTTCTAGTGGGAGTGGAGTATGGGAAGGTTTCATGGGATGAAAACACATGTGAGCCAAGTCTTGGAGGTGAAGGTGAAGGTGACAGGCGGGGCTGAGAGCAAGTCAGTCCTGCAAAGTAGGTGGAGAAATCAGCACTGACCAAACACCACAGCAGAAGGGAAATACTGGGAACAGTAATTAGTTGAAATGGGCTTGAGTTAGGATCTGTGAGGACAGAAGGGAGAGGGGGATGGAAAGCTGTTAATAAGTTAGCACCAGATGGTGGAGGGCCTTGAATACAGGGGTTCTGGGGTTTTCCTTGGGCCATATGGGCAGCTCCTAACAATTTTTACATCAGAGAGTGAGTGACATGGCCCATTGCCCATTATGGATGGGAGGAAGAGGAGACTAGGAGGAGGAAGCCCATGAGATGGTATGGCCTAGGTTGGAAGACTGTCAGGGGATGGGGTAAGGAAAACACTAGAAGGAGTATTTCAAAGGCTGATTCCATGGGGTCCAGAAACTGGCTGGGAGAAGGAGTGGGAGCAAGTGTCATTGAAACAGCATGGGGCAGAAGGCCTGAGTTCTGGTTCCGGCTGAGCCACATGGACTCACTGGGCCTCTCAGTGTCCCATTTGCAAGACTGGAGCAGATTATGCCATCTTGGTTTTTCCAGGGTTCACATTCAAGCTATGTAATGTCCAGGTCTTTGAAAGAAGCTAGATATGGGGGCTCCATGGTGATGCAGGGGTTAAGTCTCAGCATTATCAAGCTATCTCCAGCCACTGTGGCCTGACTTCAATTCTGGCCAGAGAGTTGACCCACACGGTGCAGCAGATCTCTCCTGTCTCACCTGCTGCTCCCCCCAGCAGTGTATTTCAGTTGATTGCCTGTTCTTCTCCCTACTCTGTCTCTGGTGAATCCTCTCACCTCAATACCTCTGGCCTACACTCCAGATCTTGTATGCATAAATAAATAAAAATAAAAATCTTAAAAAAAAAAGCTGGATATATTGTGACTGATATGGGAGGATGTGGAAATGCACATCAGTTGCCACCCTGGGGGTGCGTGGCTGACTTTGGCAACACTTCATTCATCGCTGGGCTCCTGGGTGAGGGAGCTTTGCTAACTGTGTGTAATCAGAGAGCTGGATAGCAGTATTAGATCATTGCTCTTTCATAACATTTACACAGTGAGGTTATGTTGGCATGACTTAGGTTATCACCCAAATTGTGTAGCTTCTGAGAGGGGAGTATGGCTTATTGGCATTTGAAAGTACCAAACACGTTACACGATAAGGCTTAAGTTATGGACTTCGCTAAAGGTCAAAGAGAGAGGCAAGCAGGCAAGTCAAGCTGGGATCCCTGGAATCTCCACTTTGTTCCTCTGCCCCCCAGGTCTTCAGGACTTTGGGCCCCAGTTGGAACCAATTCTAGTACAGCTGGAAAACTGAGAAGAGGGGGCAAGTAGCATGATGTCTGGATACCTGAAAAAAGGGAGGTCAGTGGCCCAGGAATCCAGTAGATCCTGCTGGAGGTGGGCTGCTGAGAACCCCATGGTTTCACAGAGAAGCCATAGGTCAGACATGGGGAAGGGGTTTGTCAGGGTGACTCAGTGGGTCAGTGATGCAGTGGGAACTGGAAGTCACAGTCTCAGTTCATTTCCAGGCTTGTTTTTTATTTTTTCTTCCTAGAACACCTTCTCTGGGCATTTCCTCCCTTTACCCCCAGCTTTATTTATAGGTATCATTGACGAAAAAAAATGGTATATATTTTAAGTGTACAATGCAGTTATTTGTGGGCACATATTTTAATTAGGAGCAATGCATTCAAATTCTAGTTCTGTCCTTCCTCAGTTACTTAGTCTGTCTCAGTTTCCTGCTTTGGTAGCACCTACACCATAGGGTTGTTGTGAGGATTAAAGGACATGTTTGTAAAGCATTTACTAGTGCTCAATAAATGGTAGCAGGCTATTGCTTAATGATAGCTCTTTAGTTATTATTTTAACAACGGTCCCCCCAGGAACTCTTTGCTGGATCTAACTGAGTGGATATACTGCGATTTTGGATTTTGGTGATAGACCCTGAGGTTTATTCTCCTTGCTATTCCCTTGTCCACTGTACGGTACTTTCTTACACACACGCACACACAGGCACACACACACAATCAGAAATCTCCCCACTCTTTTATGGCCTTAGCAGTCACACTCCTTTTTCCTTTGAGATCTGTTTCTATTCTAAGCATTTTCACACCTTTCACTTTCCTGTGAATCTCACCTTAAGATGGATAGTGGCTTGCATTTGTTACATGGGGAAACTGAATCCCAGAGAGTTGAAGTGAGCAGCACCCCCAAGGTCAAAAAGCAAGTTAGTTGCCGACACAGGACTCAAATCCAGGAATCTTTTTTTTTTTTTTTAATAGAGGCATGTTTTTATTTATTTATTTGTTTGTTTCATTTATACATGCACTGGGTACAGTCAGAAGCGCGGGAGGGTGAGAGAATTCACCAGAGCCAGAGCGGGGAGCAGAGCAGGCAGAAGGACCGAAGTACACTGCTGAGGGGAGCAGCGGGTGGCAGGAGAGGTCTGCGCGCCATGTGGGACCCTCCTGCGGTGGCCAGGGAGTAGCCGGAGATCGAGCTGGCGCCGCAGAGGCCGCGGGCAGCTTCGCAACCCAGCACTCAACCGCTGCGCCACCGGGGAGGCCCTCGAATCCAGGAATCTTGAGTCCTAGTCCAGTGTTCTTGCCTTTATGCTAAATTTGCAGGAGGATTCCTGCTGCTGGACCAAGTGGCACCCAACGTCTTTTATGACATAGTCCTGAGTCTGTCACTCTGACCTTCCTATTCTCTTCAAGCTCACCCTAGGCCGCTTGGGGACCTTTGCAATTGTGCTTCTCTCTCCCTGAGAGATCCTTCCCCTGACATGACTTATCCTGCTTTCCTTCCCTATCATTCAGGAGGGGCCCTCCTTGCTTCCTGGCCCATTTCATTTTTTTAATTCTGCTTTTTTCCCTTCCTTGCACTTATTATTATTGCCTGATATATTATATACACTGTTTTCCTTTTTCATAACTTATCCTCCACGACTAGAATGTGAATGAGTGTGTCTTCTTCACTACCATACCTCTGATGCCTACAGCAGTGTGTGTGGCATTTAGAAAGTGCTCAATAACTATTTATGGAATTATATGAAGAGATAAGAACTCTCCATTCAAACTGGGCTATTCATGTTTCCCCCATCTTTGCCCATGGAGCTCACTCTACCCATCATGATAGAAAAGTTTTATACATGAGATAGATATATTAATTTGCTTCCTCTGGAAAGCTTTACTTGTTCCTCCAGAGATATTAATATAAGTGTGTTAAACTCAAAATAGAAAATCACCTGCTGGGATTGCCTCCTGCCTATAACTGTATTTACATAGGTGTATGCTCATGTATACCTTTGCAGCCTTGGACTCATGAGCCCAAATATCAGGTTACATTTTGTTAATAGCAGAAAAGGAAACCAAAGCCAAAGTGCCGGCAGAGTTACTTTCTGTTCACAGATAACCTCTTAGACATTCCAGCAGTATGAGGAAGTTTAGATGAGAGTCTTGCCTAAATTCACTTTTCTTTTAATTGTAGCTGTAATACATTATTTTATTTGAAAAAAATGAGTAATATATATGGACAAAAAAAAAGACCTTGTTTTTAAGTCCAGAAATTGCACTGTTAACATTTGGTGTAGATATGCTTTCTGCATTTAAAATCTAGATTGAACTGACTTTTGGTATAATATGGATGGACTATGAGGTGACTTTGCTAAATCAAATAAGATAGAAAGTGAAAGACAATTACTGATGATTTCTTTCAGATATGGAACATAAATATCAAAAAAAGACAAACTGGCAAAATACAACAAAAGTAACTCTTAGACTCTGAAAACTATGGTAGTTCCTAGCAGGCAAGAAGGTATAGAGGCAGGAAGGGGACGGTGGATTAACTATAGCCAGCAAGCTGTATCTCCCCAGGATCTTTATTTAAAATTTTTTAAAAATTATTTATTTTATTTATTTATGCATATAAGATCTGGGGTGTAGGCCAGAGGTGCAAGGGGTGAGAGGATTCACCAGAGACAGAGTAGGGAGCAGAACAGGCAGATCTACTGAAATACCCTGCTGTGGGGAGCAGCAGGGGAGACAGGAGAGGTGCCTGCACCATGTGGGTCAGATCTCTGGCTGGGGATTGACCTCGTGCTGCAGAAATATCTTCATAGTTCTGAGACTCAACCCCTTGTGCCACCAGGGAGGCCTGACCTTAATTTTATAACTGAACATTTGTATCTTTTGACCAACTTCATGACCATTTCGCCCACCCTCCACTCCACACATTTGAAAACCGCCAATCTGTTCTCTATGCTATAAGTTTATTGGGGGAATAAACCAATAACAAATAGCACCAGGACAGTCCCCTGTCCTCCCATGCACAGACAGGGATCTCTTTTATGGAGTCTTATCAGGGCTGGACACCTTTGGCAGCCTGAATATTGTTGGGATCTTGGGTTGTAGCTACATGCTTGGCCTGGGTTTAGGCCTTGGTCTTTGGCCAGGACAACCTGAGACCCTGGGAGAGGTGGTCATGAGCATGTTTCCCAAGCTTGTGGTGATTCTATCTATTGTGAGATCAGCTGGCATTTATCTTTCTCTGACTTATTTCACTTAGCATAACGTCCATGATGTCGCACATGGCAGAATTTTCATCTTTTTATGACTAAATAACATTTCAGTGTGCGTGTGTGTGTGGTGTGTGTATGTGCATGTGTACACCACATTTTCATTGTCTGTTCATCCATTGATGGACACTTGGGTTATACAAGTCATGTCTTGGCTATTATAAGTCATGCTGCAATGCACATGGAGTGCAGATAGCTTCCTTGAGTTAGTGATTTCACTTTTTTTGAACAAATACCCAGAAGTGGAATTGCTGGGTCATATGTAGTTCTTAAAAAAGTTTTTAGGCAATCTGTGCTGTTTTCTCTAGCGACAGCACCAGTTCACATTCCACCAAGAGTTCCCTTTACTCAACATTTTTACCAACACTTGTTATTTCTTGTCTGATGATCTTCATTCTAACAGCTGAGAGGTGATATCTCACTGTGATTTCGATTTGCTTTTCCCTCACAATTAGAGACGTTGAACATTTTTTCAGGTACCTGTTGTCCATTTGTATGTCTTCTTTGGAAAAATGTCTATTCAGATCTTCTGCTTATTACTATTATTATTGTTGTTCACAGGTTCTGCTTCTGGTTTATTTGTACAAATAGCACAGGAAGACACCAGGGCCCTGCAGACAGCAGCCCAGGGGTCACCAGGACAGTCCCTGTCCTCCCATGCACAGACAGGGATCTCTTTTCTGGAGTCTTATCAGGGCTGGACACCTTTGGCAGCCTGCATATTGTTGGGATCTTGGGTTGTAGCCACATGCTTGGCCTGGGTTTAAGCCTTGGTCTTTGGCCAGGACGACCTGAGACCCTGGGAGAGGTGGTCATGAGCATGTTTCCCAAGCTTGTAGTGAGCAGTGTGGGCAAGTCGACTGAGCTTATGGCTGCTGCCCTCTGCCATGTTAGCCGGTCACAGTCTTGGGCTTTAGAAGCCTCAGTACGTGCGCTCATGGCCTTGGCATTGTTGGCCTGCATTTTCTTCAGGCCCTTTTTATTGTGCTTCTTGGCAAAATGCATGTTTCTTAGGAACATGGGATCCACACCTTAAGAGATTCTTGGGATCCATACCTTAAGAGATTCATCTCTTTGCGATCAGGGTTTCTTGATGCCATTTCTGTGCCATTTTCATGATTGGTTGTGCGTGGTGTGGTTCTTGGACTGGCTGTGCCTACACTAAGCCTGTGACTCTGCTTATTTTAAAATTGGGATTGTTTGGTTTTTGCTACTGCATTGTATGAGTCCTTTATGTATTTTGGATGTTAACCTTTCTAAGATAGATGCTTTGCAAATGTTTTCTCTCATTTGATAGTTTGCTTTCTAATTTCATTAAAGACTTCTTTTGCTGTGCCAAGCTTTTTAGCTTGTTGTAGTCCCACTAGTTTATTTTTCCTTTTGTTGTCAGATCCAAAAAAATTAACACCAGGATCAATTTCAAGGAACTTGCTGCCTATGTTTTATTCTGGAGTTTCATGGTTTTAGGTCTTATGTTCAAGTCTTCAATGTATTCTGAATTCATTTCGTTTGTGTGTGTGTGTGTGTGTGTGTGTGTGTGTGGTGTAAGATAGGGGTCCAGTTTCTTTCTTTTGCATGTGGCTGTCCAGTTTTCCCAACATTATTTATTGAAGAGATTGCCTTTTAAGCCTTGTGTATGCTTGACTCCTTTGTCCTAAATTAATTCACCACATGCCCCAACTTTGTTTTTCTTTATTGTGATTACCCTGGCTATTTGGGATCTCTTGTGGTTCCATATACAAATTTTGTTTCTGAGAAATTATTTCTGTGAAAAATGCCATTGGAATTTTAATAGGGTTTGCACTGAATGCAGATTGCTTTGGGAACTATGAACATTTTAACAATATTTTTTCAACCAATGTTAGCATAAAATATCTTTCTTGTGTGTCTTCTTCAATTTCTTTCATTATGTCTTTAAATTTTCAGTGTACAAAGGCCTCCCTGGCGGCCTAGGGGTTAAGTCTCAGCACTATCACTGCTATGGCCTGAGTTTCATCCCTGGCCAGAGAACTAACTCACATATGGCACTGCAGACCTCTCCTGTCTCGCCTGCTGCTCCCCTCAGCAGTAGATTTCAGTAAATCCACTTATTCTGCTCCCCCTCTGTCTCTTGTGAATCTTCTTACCCCCCATACCTCTGGCCTACACCCCAGTTCTTCTATGCTAAATAAATAAATTGAAATAAAATCTTTAAAATTTTTTTCAGTGTACAAGTCTTTGACCTCATTAATTAAATTTATTCCTAGGTATTTTAGTCTTTTTAGTGCACTTTTAAATGGAATTGTTTTCTTTCATTTTCTGATTGTTTCTCACTAATATACAGAAATATAACTGAATTTTGTATATTGATTTTACATCCCAAAACTTTACTAAATTTGATATTAGTTCTCCAAGTTTTTTGGTGGGATTTTTAGTGTTTTCTCTATATATCATCTGCAAATAACAGCAATTTTATTTCTTCTATTTCAATTTGGATGCCTTTTATTTCTTTTTCTTGCCTGGTTGCTCTGTCTAGGGTTTCCAATAGTCTGTTAAGTAAAAGTGGTTACAGTGAGCATCCTTGTCTTGCTCCTGACCTTAGAAGAAAAGCTGAAAGCTTTTGTTGAGTATTATGTTAGCTGTGGTTTTGTCATTTGTGGCCTTTATCAGAGAGTATAATTCTTGGAGGTTGTAGAAATAAAAACATGCCTAACTTAGGATTCAAAAAAAACTATTCCCAAGGTCAATCACCAGCCGTTCCCTGTGTTCAAGAAGGCACAAGCAACCCTCCCACATCAGCGCTACGTGAATGTAATTGCAACCTTAATACCACTTGTATTTTATAGAGACTTTGGACTCAAAGAATTCATAGCTCTTTCACGTAGAATGACTTTGAAGAATACTGAAGGAAGCTCTCAGTTGAAGTGTTTTCTTAATGAGTAAAGATGGGAAACCAGTAAGGTGTGTTTTCGGATGAATCAAAATGAGAGATTAAATTGGGACATGGGATGACAACTGGCTGCAGAGAAATAGACTTAGCAGTGAACTGCTATTGAAAAAGAGGCCCTGTGTTTGGATTGATTGCCAAAGCCCATATTTAAAAATTCTTAGTTTGGCTTCTGTACTTTTTTCAAGCACGACCTTGAACCATCTCCTCTCTCCCATCAGCACTTGTAGTCTAAGAAAAGCTCAATCCTTTGCTGTGGCTTCCTGTCAGAGCCAAATTGAAGCTGGAAGTTCAACCAGTGATTACAGGAGCACTCCAAAGATGAAGATTTTAGGATTTTGCTTTTTGGTTCATTATGGTGGTTCTTTCTCTAAATGTAGCCAGTTTAGAATTGATGGTTCTTCACCTAAGACTTGTTTTGTGCTTTGGGGTTGACATTTGTGTATGTGTCTATGTGGTTATTAGTCTGTGTATGTATTTGTGTATATATGGTTCCATTTTTGTACGTATTGTATAATACTTTAATCAAAGTCAACCTAAAACATTAGACTAAGTCCCAGGCTATTGACTGTTGCACATTGTCATCCAATGTAGTTAGAATCTATTACTCTTCTAATTTCCTGGTAGGATTTCCCAAACTTGGAAAAACCCTGTTGAGAGGTTTGCCTAAGACTCAGAAAATCCAAGAGATCAGGGACACTTGACCACAGATTAGTTTTTTTCTTCTTGTTCAGACAGAAGATTATTCTTAGCTGAGACTCTCCCTTTCTGCTTGTCTTAGCATTTTTGGTGCTTAGAAGGGACAGATAAACCCTAGTTTAGAATGGGGGTGATTGTGTAGGTGTTTTAATAGTATTTATTTAGTTAGTGTCTCCTAAATAATGGTTTGTGTAAATGGAAGATGAAGATATTAAAAAATAACATTGGGAGATCTTTCCACTGATGCCAGTAGTGACTATGACTATTTAGGGTGTGTAGGCGAGAAAAGTCATTTCTGGCAATTCATTTTTGGAGTTCAGCTATCTTTATAGTTGTAAACATTGCTGGCATAATCAAGTACATATCCCTTATTGAACTTTAAGCTCAGATAGATAACAAAACCAAACAGAAGTCTGTATGCCAGAGTTGCAGTCCTAGCTCTCCTACCAACAATCTGGGTGACCTTGACCAAGGTTCATCCATTCCTTGACTCTCAGTTTCTCCTCAATAAACTGTCAGGTCTTTCTAAGACCTGTCAGGTCTTAGACTGTGTACCCTATATCTTTACCTCTTGCTATCTGTTGCAGCTGGAACAAAACCAGAGATATTTTAGTTCCTCAAGATATATTTATTGAGTCAATGAATACATTATGGAGTTAAGTTTGAAGAGCTCTGAGTAATCCAGACCCCTTTTCTTTTGCCTTACCTCTATCTCTCCCTTCCTCCTACTAGTTAGTAAGTAATACATTGTTGTAGTTCATAAATTACACAAGCATATTTAGATAAAGCCTCCCAGTCATCCATATTTTCTCCCTGATGGCAATCAGTTTTGCCCTTTTTTCTTGTGTATCCAGATATTTTAAAAATCTACATGTGAGCAAATATATGCCTATTTTCTACCCCTCACCTCCTGATATTTCATAGGAATTTTAGCATGCTCTATGTAGTCCACACACAATGCTTTTTTTTTTTTTATAACCTAACAAAATCTCTTTGGGATTAATTCTCATCAATGAAAATTGACTGCATGATATTATTCCACTAAACAAATAAACCATAATATATTAACCATTCCTATATGGATGAGTATTTAGGTTGCTTCTAATCTTTTCATTGCAAATAGTGCTGCAATAAATAACTTTGAACAAAGGTCATTTTGCCCTTAGGTAAGCCTATCTGTAGTAAAAATGTTGGGTCAAAGGATATAGACATGTATAATTTTTTTTAAAGATTTATTTATTTTTTTATACAAGAACCTGGGTACAGGCCAGATGCATGGGAGGGTAAGAGGATTTACCAGAGACAGAGCTGGGAACAGAACAGGCAGACTGAAGAAATACACTGCTGAGGGGAGCAGTGGGTGAGACAAGAGAGGTCTGTTTCGCCATGTGGGATTCTCGCCGGCCGGCTGGGATCAAACCCACACTGCAGAGGCTGTGGGCAGCTTCACAGTGTGGCGCTCAACCGTCTGTGCCACCAGGGAGGCCCAGGACATGTATAATTTTTTAAATAGGCTCTATTATCTTCTGAAAGTGATTTTAGCTTCACAGCAAAATTGAACAGATAGTACAGGGAGTTCCCATATTATGCCATGTGGGTTAGCTCCCTGGCCAGGGATCTAACCTCAGGTGGTGTGGCAATAGCACTGAGACTTAACCCCTGATGCTACCAGGGAGGCCCAGGATTCACTCTTGACATTGTGCATTGTATGAGTTTTGACAAATGTATAGACATGTTATAGTATTATACTATTACACTATTATAGTATCACACAGAATAATCCCTGCCCTAAACATTCTCTGTGCTCACCTACTTGTCCCCTTCTCCCTAACCCCTGGCAACCACTGATCTTTTTAACTATTTTCATAGTTTCACCTTTTCCAGAATGTTATATAATTGGATTCATGCCGTGTGCATCATTTTTCAGATGGACTTATTTCACTTGTTAATATATTTAATGTTCCTTTATGTCTTTTCATCTCTTGATAGCTTATTTTCAGTGCTAAATAACATTCCATTGTCTGTATGTACCATAATTTATTCACCCATTCAGTTGCCAAAGGGAATCTTGGTTGCGTCTAAGTTTTGGCAATAATAAATAAAGCATAATAATAAATAATAATAAATAAAAACATCTCTGTGTAAGTTTTTGGGTAAATATAAATTTTCAACCTTTGGGTAATTACCAGAGGATGTGATTGCAAGTAGAATTATGTCTAGTTTTGTAGGAGACCACTAAGCTGTGTTCTGGAGTGGCTGTATATTTACTTTCCCACTAACAATGAGTGAATTGCTGTTCCACATCTTTGTCGGGATTTGGTGCTGTCAGTGTTTTAGATTTTGACCATTCTGATAGATGTATAGTGGCATCTCATTATTGTTTTAATTTGTAATTCCCTAATGACGTATATGGTCAGCATTTTTTCATTGCTTATCTGCCACCTGTATATCTTCTTTGGTGTGGTGCCTGTTCAGATCCTTTGCCCATATTTTAATTGTCACTTAAATCATCACTTAAATACCTTGTATTTTATGAGTTCTTTGTATATGTTGGTTAACTAGCCTTTATCAAATATATCTCTTGCAAATATTTTTTCCCAACATGTGACTTGTCTCCACATTCTGTTGATGTAATTTTGATATATGTTTTCAAATTTTTCTCTTAGAGATGGTACTGAGTTGGGCTTCCACCAGGAGGTGAAAGGGTGCATGTTTCCCCTTTCAATACAATGTGTTATCAGTTTGTTTGTGATCTTTTCCTGTCTAGTTGATAAAAAAAAAAGCATCTCACTGTAGTTTTAACATGCATTTATCTTATTAAACAGATTGGATATCTCTTAATATGTTTATATTCCACTTATATTTCCTTTTATGCTAACCATGTGTATTTTCATTATACATTTGTATATATTTGTCCATCTTTCCTGTAGGGGTTGGTTCTTACAGTTGCTATAGGTCCTGAAATTTCAGCGACTCTTTTTGCTGTTGTGACTGATATTTGGTTGTTCCATATTTGCATACAAACTGAATCACTCTCTTCCTTCCCAGGGTTACCGCACTAGGAAGACCCATTCTTCTTAGTCACCAATACATTAATGTCCAGTAAATAGTCCTTTTACTGGGTGCATGCCAATTGTGGTCATGAAACAGAATTACTCATCTTCATAAGTACTTTGAAATTCCCTTTAACTCATCACTGTTGTCATTGTTACAATGTGCTCGCTATTATGTCACAGTATCTCTGATGTCTGATGTGTCATGAGGATGAAAAATGTCAAAGCCAGAAGAGGAAGAAGATCTCTTAATTCTCAGTTCAGAGCTCTTTCATTTATCCATTCTTCCACCCATGTATTCTCGATCATCCATCCATCCATCCATCCATCCATCCATCCATCCATCCATCCACCCACCCACCAACCATCCTATATCTGTCTGTCTATCCCTCCCTCCAACCTTTCACCCATCCTGTGTCTAGTCTAATTTTAAAAAGACAAAAAAATACCTGCACATTCATGTTCATAGCAGCATTGTTCATAATATCTAAAAGGGAAAAGCAACCCAAGTGTCCATCCATAAATATATGGATAAGCAAAGTGCAGAATAAATATACAATGAAATTATTCAGCCTTAAAAGGGAAGGAAATACTGGAACATGCTACAATATAGATGAAACGTGCAGACATTATGCTGAATTAAGTCAATCACAAAAGGACAAATACTATGATTCTACTTATATGAGGTACTGAGTGTCAAACTCATAGAGACAGAAAGTAGAATGGTAATTGCCAGGAACTGTGTAGAGAGGGAGGATGAGGGATTATTGTTTGGTGGCGTCAGAGTTTCAGTTTTGCAAGATGAAGGGAGTTCTGTGGATAGATATGGTGAAGGTAGTGACATGAGATAATGCCACTGAACCATGTACTTAAAAATGGTTAAGGGTGTCACTTTTAAGTTATGTGTTTTTTTTACTAGAATTAAAAAAATCACCTATAGTAAGATTTATTTAGTCAACAGATGTTTATTGAGCTTTGTATGCTCCAGGTCATATGTGCTAGGCACTAGAGATAGATCCTTAAACAAGAAAGATAAGGCCCCAACTCTTATAGAAAACAGGAAATAGACAAGTAGAGAAATCAAGATATTTGTAATTAATTATGAGTACTATGAAATTCACAAATTGGGATGCAAGTGGGACTGTTTTAGTTATTATGGTGAGGGAGGGTGGTGTTCTTCTCCCTTCTTTGAGTCCTCAATCTTTCTGAGAATCTGATTAAAGTTATGGACTGTCCAAGAAAGCACATAGTGTTCAAAACCTACCAGTGAGGGGCTATCAGCATAAGGTTGGGAGCCTCTGTTTTATCAGGCCCCTGGGTTGTATGGGATGAGTTCCAGGATGTTTAGTACAATGTACGGTTCCCTGTGGTCCAATTTCTGACCACATCTCTGAACTTATCTCTCGCTGGTCTACCCAGTTACGCAGACCACAAGCACTTACTGCTCCCTGAATATGCATATGGTATGCGCTTACATTTCACATCTCTCCCCAACTGTGTTGTTGCCAGAACTCCTACTTATCTCTTAAGACTCAATGCAAATATCCCCTCTTAATAATTACTTCTCTTGCCTCTCTACATTATTCTGTGAGACACAATTAGGCATGTTCTGCCTTATCATTAAAGCATCTGTCACATTGTGATTGCTTATATTCATTATTTTAATTTTTTATTTACCCAGCTAATTTTTATTGAGCATCTATTATATACTAACCCTGGTCCTAGGCATAATGATGGCCAAGAGACACCAGTGCTACCCTTGTGGAGTCTATAATCTGGAGGGAACTAGAGTCATTAAATGCATAGCTATACAACTAAATGTGAATTGAAAATTAAGGCAAGAGTAGGCAAGATGAGAATAGAGTTTAAGAACAGGGTTATCGTGCCTCCCTGGAGGCGCAAGGGGTTAAGCACCGCACTATGAAGCAATCTGCAACTTCTGCAGCATGAGTTTGATCCCTGACCGGCCAAAGAGAGACCCACATGGCGAAGCAGACCTCTCATGTCTCACCCGCTACTCCTCTCAGTAGTGTATTTCAGTCCGTCTGCCTGTTCTGCTCTCCGCTTTGTCTCTGTTGAATCCTCTTACCCCCCCCCCCACATCTCTGGCCTGCACCCCAGCTCTTGTATGCAAAAATAAATAAAAAGAAAAAGAACAGGGATTTCAGAGAGAGAGCCTCTAGTCTAGACTCCTCTACATTATAGGGATTATGGGATAAGATGCAGGTCAAAAAGTTTCTTGAGAGAAATTTAAGCTGAAATTAAAGGATTATGAGAGTTAGCCAGTGAAGATCAGGGGAGATTATGTCCTTGCAAAGGGAACAACATGTGCATTTATATGTAAATTTTCCTTGGTGGCCTAGGAGGGGTCAAAGGTGGAGATTGTATTTTCTTCTTCTTTTTTTTTTGCTAGAGTGTATTTTTTTTTTAAGATTTATTTATTTATACAAGAACCAGGGTACAGGCCAGATGCGCAGGAGGGTGAGAGGATTCACCAGAGACAGAGCGGGGAATAGAATAGGCAGACTGACAAAATACACTGCTGAGGGGAGCAGCGGGCGAGACAGGAGAGGTCTGCCACACCATGTGGGATTCTTGCTGGCCAGCTGGGATCGAACCCGAACCCGTGCTGCAGAGGCTGCGGATAGCTTCACAGTGTGGCACTCAACCGCCTGCGCCACCAGGGAGGCCCCAGAGTGTATTTTCTTTTCCTGCACTCACCTTATTGAAGTATAGTTGATAAAACTGTATTTATTTAAGGTGAGCAATGTAATAATTATACATATATAGTAAAATGATTACCACAATCAAGTTAAGCAGCATATCCATAACCTCACATAGTTACCATTTTTAATATGCAAAAATTATAAGTTCCTCATACAATATATAAGGAACCAACAGGCACATGAAGAGTTATTCCAACATCACTACTCATCAGGGAAGCAAATCAAAACCACCATGAAATATTAACTACAATGGAATGTTAAAATGACTATCATCAAAAAAGATGAGATAACAAGTGTTGGTGAGGATGTGGAGAAAAGTGGACCCCATGTACTCTAGCTGGGAATGTGAATTGGTACAGCCACTATGGAAAACTGGAGCATCTTCAAAAAAATGCAAATTGAGCTACTATATGATTTAGCAATCCAACTTCTGGGTATTTATCCCAAGGAAATGAAATCAGTGTCTTGAAGAGATAACTGCATGCCCACGTTCACTGCAGAGATTGTGTCCTACTCAGGTTTGCAACCCTAGTACCTGGTGCAGAGTGGACACACTTAATGAATAGAGGAAGTTCCTCAGCATACAATTTGTCAGTCAGTAGATGGGAGAGAGTATTTTGATTGCAAAGTGAATTTACTTGAACAGATGAATGAAACTTTTAGGAGCAACCAACAGGTTGGGGAGAAACAGTCTCAGAGGAGAATTAAATTTTTATTTTCTCCAGGTCTGGTGCCTTGTGCATTTAGAAAAAAATTGAGGTGACATTCACATAACATAAAATTAGCCATTTTATTTTATTGTGCTTTTAAAAAATGTAGTAAAATATATTTGATCGAAGGAGAGGTATTGCACATTTTAGTTTCAAGAAAATTTTTATAACAAAAACATTTTTTGGCTTCAAATTGAAGGGAATCATCTAATATCTAAACAGCAAGGACATTCATAATCAAGGTTGAAATTTCTCTGTAGTGCCGTATATTTCTTTTTTCTTCCTAGTTATATAGTTTTATTTTATATTTAAAATTGTAATTTTTATTGGTTTACAGCACTGTGTATAATTTAGGGGTGTAAGTTCATGCCTCTTCAGGTTTATGTTACCAGACCACACCCCACCACCAAAGCACCGATAATCCTCCACCACAGTCCAGTGGACCGCCTCTCCTCTCTACCCTCCAACCATCTGGTAGCCCCAATTCTACAGCCAGATTTCTAGGGTTTGTTTTGTTTTAGTTTTGTCTATTCTTTTGTTTTGTTTCTTTATATATCACATCTGAGTGAAATCATCTAGTATTTGTCTTTCTCCTTCTGAATTATTTCATGTTAGCATAATACCCTCCAGTTCCACTCTTGTTGCAAACTATACCACATCTTCTTAATCCACTCATTTATCATTGAGCACTTAAGTTTTTTTTTCTGTAAGTTTCCATAGTGGTGCAATGAACATAGGAGTGCATATATCCCTTTGAGTTAGGGTTTTTTTTTAAAGATTTATTTATGCATAAAAGAACTGGGGTACAGGCCAGAGGGGTGTGTGTGTGTGGGGGGGGGGTGACAGTATTCACCAGAGGCAGAGTGGGGAACAGAACAGGCGGATTTATTGAAATACACTGCTGAGGGGAGCAATGGGCAAGTCAGGGTTTACAAAGAATAGTTTTTTCCCCAGGGTTTCTGATTCTCAAAGCCCAATCTTATTTATTAAAATTTTTTTCACATCTGCAAAATACTTATTTCTCTGGATGCATATATCATATTGCTCCCCACCCACTTCCTAATTTTTGTTGCTAATATTAAAATTAATAACATTTTTATGATTGATAAAGTTATCAATATTTACATTAATTTTGAAACCTAGTATTGTTAAGACATATATTTTTTCTCACCACCATCACTCTGTTGATATGATGTATTATATTAATTGATTTACATATATTAAGCCATCCTTGTAGCCCTGGGGTAAATCCTGCTTGATCATGGTGCTTTAATCCTTGTGGTGTACTGTTGAATTTGATTTCTAGCATTTTGTTGAAAATTTTTACATTGATGTTCATTTGGGATATTCATCTGTAACTTTCTTGTGCTGTTTTCATCTGGTTTCAGTATCAGGGTAATATTGGCATCATAAATATATAAAATTAGTCAGTATAGAGTAAACAATTCAGTGCCATTGGGTACATTCACAATATTGTATAATTGCCATATCTACCTAGTCCCCACATATTTTCTTTATCCTAAAATAAACTCCATACCCATTAAACATGTACATGGGTTTTAAGTGCCTGAAAAGCAGAGACTACTTTTGTCTTATTCACTTTGTACCCCTGATACCTAGACAAATGCTTAACCAATATTTGTTAAATACATGAATGATTTACCATCCCTCCTGCTATTATCATAGGTCTTTCAGTTGTCCAAGAATTTTTGAGCCAAATTTTTGTGTTTCTGGAATCCCAGCCTCATGGCAGGTTAATTGATGGGTGGTGATTAGTTGTGCGGGGGCTGGAGGGGGGTGAGGGAAGAGGGATAAGGTTCACAGGTGAGAGTTCTGAAGCATACATCAACCAACTCCTGTAGGCCTTTGGCTACTTTCTACTTCTTCCACCAAATCATTTCACATTCAACCCCCTTTACCACCACTGATTACATCAGCCAGAATAACAACTACCTAAAGATACCAGGTCCTAATTTATTGGAACCTAATAATGCTACCTTATTTGAAAGAAGGGTCTTAAGCAGACTGTTTGTATAAGCAACTTAAGTGATCTTGAGATGAAGATAGATAATTTTGGGTTATTCTGGTGGGCCCTAAATGACACCACAGTAGTCCTTATAAAGGAGAAGCAGAGGGAAGTTTGACAGACACTTAAGAGAAGGGGATGTGAAGATGGAGGCAGAGAGATTGATTCCACATATATCAGGTAACTAGAATAGTCAAATCATCAAGACAGAGAATTGAAAGGTCATTGCCAGTGGCTGGGAGAAGGGGAGAATGAGGAGTTGTTTAACAGGGACACTTTAAGTTTGGGAAGATGAAAAAATTCTAGAGCTGGACAATGGTGTTGATCTACAACAATATGAATGTGCTTAATTCCACTGAATTGTACACTTAAAAATGGTTATAATGGTTTATTTTATGTTACACATATCTTACTGTGCATGCATGTATGCAATACACACACACATGCACACACACACACAGAGGCAGAAATTGGAGTGATGCAGCCACAAGCCCAGGAATGCTGACAGTTATCAGAAGCTATAACAGGGCCTCGCCGGTGGCACAGCAATTGAGCGCTGGGTTGCGAAGCTGCCCGCAGCCTCTGCAGCGCCAGTTCGATCCCTGGCTGCTCCCCGGCCACCGGAGGAGGGTCCCACATGGTGTGCAGACCTCTCCTGCCGCCCGCTGCTCCCCTCAGCAGTGTCCTTCGGTCCTTCTGCCTGCTCTGCTCCCCGCTCTGGCTCTGGTGAGTTCTCTCACCCTCCCGCGCTTCTGACTGTACCCAGTGCTTGTATAAATAAATAAAATAAATAAAAATAAATCTTTTTTTAAAAAAAGAAGCTATAAGAGACAAAGAAGTCTCATTTCCCTGAATCTCAATAGTGTGGCTCTGCTGACACCTTGATTTCAGTCCTGTGAAGCATATTTTTGGACTTTGGTTTTCCACATCTGTCAGACAACAGATTTCTATTGTTTTAAGCTCCATATTTGTGGTGATTTGTTACAACAGTATGTTTGTTGTACTGCTGCTTCCCTGGGTTTTCTACGCCCGAACTTGCAACAAGAAAAAGGAAAAGGGGATAAAATCGTAGTACTCCCTATCTGTGCCTTCACACTGTCATTTCAGATGGACCATAGGAAATTGAGACAGTCCTTGTCTATGCATTTTTCAGATGTTCAAATGGAGGGTGATGGATGCTAAGTGAGCTGTCCACGGTTGCTGTTGGTTGGTGACTGAGTTGAGATTCAAACTAGTAATGTGTGTCCCCTCCCCACACAGTATCCCAAACTTAGCATGTGAGCACTTAGGCTGCTGGTTTCACTGTGTGACAAGAGTTGGGGAGCTGGCCATCCCACCATGGAGTCCCTTGCCCCAAAACACAGTTTGGCCAGTGAGCATTGGATCCTGCCCTTGGAGAGCCTTCTGGAGAGGAGTTCTGGACTCCTGCAGGAGCATGTGGGACTCCTGAATATATAGATAGTGTGGAGAAAGGTAGAGAGGAGAAGATAGGACAATTCCTACATAGTAACGAGCCATTACCTTTCAAATCCTGGGTCCCTCTCCTACCATCTGTCATTCCCTGCACTTCTCACCTCTGGCAACAATCATTCTACTCTCTTTTCACCTTTTTAGAGTTCATGTATAAGTGAGTTTATACAATATTTGTCTTTCCTTGACTTATATCATTGATCATAAAGTCTTCATGGTCCAGCCTCACAGTCTCACAAATGACAAGATTGCCTTCTCTTTGTGACTGATTAATCTTCCATTCTATATCTATGTAGCTATCTCTCACACATTTTTATTCACTCACTCATTGATGGACACTTAGGTTACTTCCATGTCTTGGCTATTATTTAAAATGCTGCTATGAATGTGGGAGTGTAGGTGCTCTTTTCCTTGGATATATTCCCAGAGGTGGAATTGCTGGATCCTATGCTAGTTTTATTTTTAATTTTTGGAGGAATTCCCATAATGGTTTTTTGGGTTTAAGGTCTTCTTTTAGAAGATACCAATGAAGAAGCGAAATTATAAAAAGGTCTCAGGCAAAGTGAGGGTGGCCATGTGGGGGGTTGCTTTTTATTTATTGATTTTTATTTGTATTTGTAGCCCCAGCTGGTCCCTCCCTACACATTATAGACAGCCTGTCTGCCCCCTCACTTGCCGTCTTCTGGTATGTCCCTCACACCTACCTTACCTGGCTCACTTGTTCTCTTACAGGGCCCTCCTCAAAATAGACCTTTCCCAGGCTTTCCTCTCTTATTCCCAGGCCAAAGTCTTTGCTAGGAATTTGGAGCACATTAGTGCTTCTCTTTCAAAGCACATGTTACAATTTTATAGAAGTTTGTCTCATTTTTGATGACGGTCTATTTCCCCCCCAGGGCTGGAAGTCCTGAGAGGCCAAGAACCCTATGAATGGTGTTCACAACTGTATCCCCAGGGTGGGCACACATGGTGTGGCACACAGAAGCTTCTCTTCTGTTGCAAGAATGAATGAATGAGTGCGTGCATTTTTCTGGCCCTCTCTGGTCACCATACCTTTCCTTCTCTGACCATCCTTGTTGTGCTGACCTGGAGAAGTCAAAGGATGCTCTCTCTCTCCTTTGAAGTCCTTTAGCACTTTCAGGCCTCCCTCCTGGTCACCTTTTGGATGTGCTCATTTCCACACATTTCTTTTTTGGAACTTGTCCCGGACTGGCTACCTACAGCGGGGGTTTAGGACTAGACATTTTCTGTGGGTAGGTTCACTTCCAGACTAGACCAGAAGTTCCCTGAAGGCAGGGACTGTGCTTGCCATAGACCCAGATGAAAAAACTTTGCTGAATGCAGGAATGAATGGACATGGGTGAGCCGTTGTTGAGCTCTAAGCAGGGTGAAGAGCCCTGCTACCAGTTTCCACAGAGGAAGAATTCCTGATCCCTGTGGGAGGCTTTTTGATGGACTCTGGACATGACCTCCTATGGTTTCCAATCCTAGGGGATAGATGGGGGAAAATGGAGAAGACTGCAGTGAGATGAACAATCATGAAGAAGTAGGAGGTGAGTAGATCTCAGAGACATCAAGGTGCAAAGGAGCAGCTTGCTGGCATTTGGGCAGTGGCTAGTGGTTGGTATGGGCAGAGGGGACTTGAGTTGGTATGGGCAGGGGGTACTTGAGGCATTAATCCTGGCAGTGTTTGTGTGGTCTCTCCTCTTCCTTGTACCTCATGAGGGAGTAAAGCTCCCCTCTCCTGCTCTGTGGTCTCCTGCGCTAGCCCCTGAGAGCACCCTTCAGCCCTCTCTCTGAACTGTCCTGACAGCATTGGTTCATCACGTGACCTTGTTTGAGTCATGCCTCTGAGCTTTCTTTATTTGGAGCTGGACTTTCTCCTTAGACGGGCTTCCAGATGCCCAGGCTGGAGTTCCCAGGAAGGGTCAGGGTTTGCTGACCTTGTAAAGGATTTGCTACTACCTTTCCACCCACCTCACTTGGAGCTCAAGTCACATAACTGGGTGAGGCACAGAGCTAGGAAATAGATCCCAATGGGATCCCTTCTCCCAGTCTGAGTTTCTTCCTCCCTACAGTAGGGGTGTCAGTGCCCCCGAGGGCTACAGGCTATGGAGGGGGGCTCAGACAGGTGGGTTGGTGGATGATCATCTCTGTGCTCAAGAGATTGTGATTGCACTGAATTTCTTTCTTTTTTTTTTCAATCTAGTGTATCATCATTTATTTATTTATTTCTGGAAACACATGTTGTCATTTATTTTTATTTTTATTTTTATTTTTTTTGGACTACATGGATGTTTTATTTATTTTTTTTAATTTTATTTTTATATTCCCCATACAATTGCAACCCCCTTATTTTGACCCCAATCCCCCCCCCGCCCCCACCAGAGTGTCTCTGGTTCATAGTTGTTTATTGATTATGATTTTCACTTTCTTATAGATATTCATTTTCCTGGTCCCTTATTTAAGTTTTCTAGATTCCTGCTATGAGTGAGACCATCCGGTATTTTTCTTTTTCTTTCTGGCTTATTTCGCTGAGCATGATCCCTTCCAGCGCCATCCATGTTGCTGCAAATTGCATGTGTTTATCTTTTTTGAATGCTGAGTAATATTCCATGGTGTTGATGTACCACATCTTCTTGATCCAGTCAGTTTACAACAATGTATAGGTTTCAGATACGTAGTTTCTCCCCTTGGCAACGGTGTATTCCACACCACTCCCACCCCCAAATGTCCAGTCATCCATCCAACCTAACCCCTCCCTCCTCCTCCGGCAACCATCATTTTGTTGTCAGAGTCTAAGGGTTTGTTTTTGTTTGATTGCTTTTGCTTTTCTTTATAGTCCACAAATAAGTGAAATCATATGACATTTGTCTTTCACCTTTTGACTTATTTCACTTAGCATTCATGATCCATCCATGTTATTGAAATGTAAGATTTCATCTTTTTTATGGCTGAATAATACTACTTGTGTGAGTGTGATTTTCCAGATGGATGTAGCCCTATACCAGATTGGGCAGAATTTTAACAGCCGATAGCCAAACAACTTCAGGTTTTCCCTAGAATGTTCTTCAGGTTTTCCCTAGAATGTTCCAAGACCAAGATCTTGGATGATTTTTAGGACCAGTTCTGCACCCATTTACACTTAGAGAATCGGGTCCAGAGAGGGCATGGAACCGGTCCCAGGTCAGATGGCAGGTGACATAAAGCCTCTACACCCCAGGCAGCCTGGTTTCTCAGTGGAGCCGCTGCTGTTCTGCCCCGGGGTAAGGAGGCAGCCCTGCTGGGTGCCAGCTGCGGGAAGACAGCGGGCCTTTGTGCCAGGCGGGCACCACCCCCGGGCCAGCCCCTTCCTGCTCACAGGGCAGCCTTACCTGCCGGCAGCCTCCACCCCCGCTGACAGCTCCACTGACTTTTCATTGCATGCTCTGCCCCGGGAGCTGCTTCCGACGGACGGCGCGGGAGCGCAGAGCCTGCACTACTGCCCGACTGCGGTGGCTTCTTGGCTCCCTCCTCTGGTTGATCATTAACCCTGAGGCCATACAAGAGTGAGAGACTCGGGCGGGAGGGACGCATCGCTGCCGCGCCGCCGCCATGGACGTTACCACCTCGAGCCCGGTGACCAACACCACCGGACAGCCGGTCTACATGCTCATCCGAAATGCAGCTGACATCTCTGTCATCGTTGTCTACTTTGTGGTGGTGATGGCTGTCGGTCTGTGGGTACGTGGAGGTCCAGAGGGGTCGACTGGGGGAGCGAGTGTCACTGGGAGGGATGAGGGGGCACATGGAGGAGCGAGAGTGGTGAGCTTTTGAAGAGGGGACAGTGGGCTCCAGGATCTGTGGAGCAGCGTGGAAATAACTTGGGAGCATTTCAGAGGAGTTCAGGGGGTACAGTGTGAGGGGACAGGGTTAAGCAGAAGTGACAGGGAGCCTGTCAGGAAAGCCCAGGCAAGTCTGTGAGCAGAAGAGGAAGGTGGGAGATAGGAGACTTGTGTGTGTGTGTGTGTGTGTGGCGGGGGTAGGTGGGAGGAGGGGTTTGGGGGTGATGCTTGGATTTGCAGGGAGGGTTGGGGTCTTGGGAGACGAACCACTAAGAGGTGACTACGGTCTTGCTTCTTAGTCATCCAGTTTCACATGGAAAAGAAAGTGTGGCGCTTGAAGGACAGGAGCCCCTGCCAGCTGCAGGTTCCTGGGCAGCCCAGGTTCAGGGGGCTGAACTGTCCTCTTGCTGGGAAAGACTGGCCCCTGGTGTCCTGGGATCCCAGGGGCCCCAGTGAGTCAGAGTTGGGAAAACTGGGTGAAAAGGAGCAGGAGAAAGACGGCAGGTGCCTTGGTTTGGGGAGAGGGAAATGTGTGTGGTTCCACTTGGGGACTCTGGGAATACACCAAACCAGAGAAACTTGTTCTTAGCAGCTTAGAACTTGGAAATTTCACTTATGACAGACTCTGGCACACCTAACGACTAGAAGAGGAGGTGTTTTAGATGTGCAAATATTCCAGCCATTCTCAAAGGCTGTCAAGAAGGGTGACAGGCTGGGAGAATGCGGTGCCAGCAGGTGGTTGGGTTAAAGGCTTCTGACTTAGAGGACCGTGGACATTTTAACTCTTTCATGACCACTGAGTTCTTTTGCAATGATAAGAGGAAGTGTTTTACTTTTTGAAAGGGAATTGTAGATGCCAGGTGTGACTGAAAGCCTCCTCAAGGGTCACAAGGGATTACTGTGATTGACTCTCCCTCCATACTCTCAGCTTTCCAGAAAATAGTGGCAAGTGTCCAACTGGGACCCAAGAGTCTCGGGTTTAGTTGTGACTTTGACGTAGTTTCAGCCATGCAACCTTGGGTAACCCGCCTCACCCTCAGTTTACTCAAGTGTGAAACAGTCTTTCCTATTCATAAAGGGTTGTTATGAAGATCTGCAGAGGTGAATCCGAAAGTCCTTTGCAGAACAAAGGATTTTTTTTTTAAACATAGCACACTTATTTGTCTTTCAGTGTTTAAGTCAGATTTGGAATAATTTTGTATTTTTAAGTAAAATGGGCAAAGTGGTCAGCTGAATAGGACATCTTCACAAAATCCAGGAAGGGTGGTGGTGGGTAGGGGGAAGAGAGAGATCTAATCCCCATTTTACAGAAGAGAAAATGGAAGCTGCCTGTGGTTGTGATTCACCTAAGGCTGCAATATCTGAAATTGTTTCTTGAACTCAGGTCTCTTGTCCCTTGGTTTTTCTGTGATGCCAGGAGCTTTGCCACCTAGCCTGTCTTTCCCCCCTCTGGAACTCCATTCAAGCCTATAAGTATTGGAGTCAAGATGTGAACCCATCATTCACTAGCTGTGCTGTACTACCTGTTTCCCAGACAATCACTGATAATCTCCTTTCCCTTAACCAGTCTCATTGTAACCCTGCTAGTCCTGCTGATGATGGTGTTTACACTTTTTAAACATTCATGAATCTGTATCACTTGTCCTATTAAATGCTACTTAATGAGCCTGCTGGTATTTGTTTACATTTAATCTTTCCCCATTAGTCAGTGCCTCTGGACCCTGATTGTTTAACATGCTGGATTTCTTCCAGTTTACCTTCCTCTTTTTTTTTTTTTTTTTCTAGAGACTTTTGGTTTAGGGACAGGAATCCCTATCCCTTCACCATCTCTGTGGTCCAGTCCAGGCCCCTTGTGCTTCAACTTAGAAAAGACACCCATAGCAAACATCCCTCTCTCACGATCCTCATCTCTTCCAAAATTATTTTGTTGTGTTTTATCTTCTTTTAATGCTCCCTCATCCCATTAGCTCAATGGGCTTGAGCTTATTATTTCTTCAGTGTTTAGTTCCAGTTTCATTCATCATCTCCCAGTTTGTTTCTTGGAGAATTTTATATTGTATCTTTATTTATTTATTCATTTATTTTTAAATCATGCTGTATTATCTTTATTTAAGCATCAAGACCCTTCCATCCAACTATGTCACCTAGTAAGCATTTCACCCACTGCTCTGTTTGGCTGCCCAACCCTTATTTCTCTCTTTGGCAATAGTGAGGTGGGTACCTTTTCCTCGGAGAAGAGAAATCCAATTGCCTTTGCCAATAACAAAAATGTTGGAAAGATGGGTGGCAAAGCTGTTATCACTGGCATCTATCACGTGGGCCATATCAAAAGAACCAGGGTGTCTCTCTCTGTTGGTGATCACACCCACTCTTTCCAGGTTAACACCAGCAGTGTAGGTTCTATCATTGTGGTCCTTGCCATCGACCTTAGTGATCCACTGCATATAGATCTTCACCTCATCTCCTGTTAGAGCATACTTGAATCTGTTCCTTAGGGAAATGATTCAAGGGAGACATTCTCTCAGCCTGTGGGGACCAGTGGATGGATGAAGAGCAAACATCCCCATCAGTTTATCCAGCATCCAATGCTTTGGAACCTCAACTTGCTTCATATGCTCCTTGGGACCATGAGTCATGGTTGTGCTAGCTACAGGAAGCTATGTTGTATCTTTATAAGCTGAATCTATGGGACTTATTTTTTCTGGAAGATTTCATTAAGCATTAAACCACTATGGAGTCCTCAATCCCTTATTCCAGGTATTGATAAGTATGACTTGTATGCCAATTCTGGCCCATAGCTTGTTTTTGTATGACCCACAAGTTAAAAATGGCTTTTACACTTCTAAGGGGTTGTAAAAGACAAAAAAATCCAACACTCTGAGGCAGAGATCACATGTGTTTCACAAATCCTAAAATATTTACTATCTCTGGTCCCCCCTTTTGTGTTGAGGGGACATTGGTTTACAACTGTGTATGATTTAGGGGACTAAGTTCATACCTCCTCAGATATAGGTCACCACAACACACCCACCATCAAAACATCCATATCTGGTCTTTTAACAGAAAAAGATTCCTGACCCCTATCTTATGCAATCATTTGCTCTAATTAGATGACTGAAGAGGAACGGCCCTTTGGGGGAGATCAACCTTCCCATTATACAGACAAGGATAGAATGAGTGACCATTAGTCACTTAGATGAAGCAGCAGCAGAGCTGGGGCTAGAATCCAGGTCTTATGATGATGCCAAAGACAATGTTCTTTCCACCACCTCACCCCCCACCCCCCCTTAGACACATCCTTTCTGGGAATACCCTCTCCATGGTCCTTACCACCACTGGCATTGCTTTGACAGTGTTCTGTGGTGTTGAATTCTTTCTTTCCTCACACTCTCATAAAGTGTAGGCCTGAAGTTGAAGAAGTTTAATGCTCTTCATTCTATGCTCAAATCTCTACTTTAACCTGTTGGACAAAGGGGTTGACAAGCTGTCAAGAGTCTTGACTGAAGTGCTTTCAGTAGACTCTCTCCCTGGTGCTCCCATTTACAAATCCAGACAGCTTGGATAACAAGAAAATTCTTTTTTTTTAATTGATTTTATTTTATATAATTCTTACATCATTTTTCATTTTTGCACAATGTATACATTTTCATTTTGGTTATATTCCCCATAAAATTCCCACCCCCCTTATTTTGACTCTAACCCCTCCTCTCCTTTCCCCCCTTCCCAGTGTGTCTCTGGTTTATAGTTTAACAAGAAAATTCTTTCTAGAACTGAGCTCAGATCTGATGTCCTGGAGCTTTCCCATTGTATCTGGTTGTGCCTCATGCAGGCTCTGCAGAGTGAGTCTGTCCCACTTTAGGTGTCAGAAAGATGATAGTCCACACTTAAGTTATCTCTTCTCCCGACCCAATGCTCCCAGTTTCTTAAGTTCTGGAGTTCTTATCCATGGGGAAGAAATTGTGGGTTAATAACTGTTACTTCTTTTGCCAGTGTGCTTCCAATTGTGAAACTGATCTCTTATGTATGCAGGCTGGATAAGCAAGTCTGATGCCATGGTTTACTGGTGGGTTTAGGGACCTTACAGCTTTCCTTTGAGCATCACTTGAGAACCTTCCCATGTGTAGGGAGTGATCAGTGGGAAGAATGGAGGCAGGGTACATGAGCTGCAGTGCATGCCCCTGGAAGTACCTACTGAATGTGGGTGGCAGACTCCAGAATGCTTACCTCCCCCGATGCTCATTTCCAGAAGGAGTGTTCAGAGTGGGATATGGGCGGAGGAGTGGAGGCAGAGGGTGCTGAGAAACCCATTTGTTTAACTTTTGGTAGTCTGTTAACCAGGAACAACATATTATACTAGGAGGGATTAAAAAATATATAAAATGACTACCACAATCAAGCTAATGATCATGTCCACACCATTTTCACATGACTGTTTTTTTTTTTTAAATTGTGGTGAGAACACTAAAGTGCAACTGTCTCAACAAATTTTCAAAACAGTATTGTGAACTATAATCACCACACTGTATACTAGATCTCTTGAATGTATTCAATATAGTAACACAAAGTAAAACCGTTATGATAGTCATGCGGAGGTGTAGGTGATGTACTGTAGATGTTCTCAGGACAGAGAGAGAATTTTGTTAGGGGGTGGGGAGGAGGAAGCTTCTGTAGGGAAGTGCTAGGTAAGGCTTTGTGGGGAAGGTGGTGTTTGAGGGACCTTGAGGGGTGAGTATACCAGAGAGAAAAAGCCCTGGGTAGATACACCTCTTCATACCTTTTATCCATCACTGACACCCTTCCTGAGTTATTCCAGCTCCCCACTCTAGCCTCTGCCCTAATATTCTTCTGCTATGTGCTTCATTTCTGAGGCCAACTTGAAAATGTTTATGTCTGGGCTGCAAACCCACTTTTCCTGTCTCCCCAGTCCTTCTGGGGGTGGGTATATCAACCTTCTTCTACTTCAAAATGACCTTCAGAATGGCCTTTTCTGAGCCAACTGTTGGGGCCAGAGTCTTTAGGAGTTAATTCTGTTTCATCCCTCACTGCCTTCTCTGCTCCTTAGGTCTGTTAGTTCTCTTGCAATATCTAGAAAAACCACTACAGAGTCCTCAGGAGTATGCCCCATGGGACAGAGCATGCTGCCAGAAGTACAGAAAGATCTGAGCTATGCTGTCCCTGCCTAGCACACAAGGGTGGTCACCAAGTTTCTCTTGATTGTTTGGATATACTCAGGCCCTAATCCCTAAAGGACTAAGTCCAGTATATCTCTGCAGGCTGAGCACCCATCCATGTGCCATCTGTAGCCAACATGTCTGCTAATGTCATCATCAGAGGTTAAGTCCTTTAACCAGTGATGCTCTTCAGCCTCAGGACTCATCTGTGAAAACCCAGATACTTCTGCCAGTGCAAAATCATTATCAGCCACTAGCATTTTTCAGGGAGATCAGCAAGCATCAGCCAAGGGAAGGCCTTGACATGGAAAGGGGAAGTGGGCAGGAGATGAAGGGCAGAAACACCACCCCATTTTGTGTTGGTAGAATGGACACTGACCTGGCCAGACCAGGAATAAGATGGAGGTTCAGAGGCAACATTCCAAGGGGGCCATGAGAAGGGCTGGGAATCCTGCATGGAAAATACATGTCATTCTCACCAACCTGCTGTGCTTCCCTGCTGCCTACAAAGTAAGGCCTGTACTTTTTAGCCTCTTTTTGCCTTTATAGGGCCTGTGCTCTGCCTCCAACTCAGCCAGGTTCTCCAGGCAACACCGTTCACCATTCATGCCCTCGGTGCAGCTCCACCCTGGCACATCACTATTGTTTCTTCAGTCTCAAATAGCCTTTCCTTTTTTTCTCCAATAAAACCCGACAACTTTTTCAGGACTTGCTGGAAGGCTGTGAAGCCTTTGCTGACACCCCAGTGGGCAGGAATCTCCCCTTCGTTGTGTTCACCGAGGTATCATCACGTAATGAAAAGTAACATTTCTCATTAATTCCAAAGGGCACCTGCATCCCTATGTTTATAGCAGCACTATTTACAATAGCTAAGCTTCGGAAACAACCCAAATGCCCAAAATAGATGACTGGATCAAGAAGATGTGGTACATATACACCATGGAATATTACTCAGCAATCAAAAAAGATAAACACATGCATTTTGCAGCAACATGGATGGAGCTAAAAGGGATCATGCTCAGCGAAATAAGTCGAAAGAAAAAGAAAAATACCAGATGGTCTCCCTCATAGCAGGAATTTAGAAAACTCAAATAAGGGATCAGGAAAAAGACTAATTATAATAAAGTAAAAATCAAAATCAACAAGCAACTATAAACCAGAGACACACTATGGGAGGAAGAGGGGTGGAGAGAGGAAGGACTAGGGTCAAAATAAGGGGGTGGGGTGCAATTGTATGGGGAATATAACCAAAATGAAAATGCATACATTGTGCAAAAATGAAAAATGATGTAAGAATTATATAAAATAAAATATTAAAAAAAAGTAACGTTTCTAACAAGCTTCTTTCTACCCACCCCCCCCCAAGAGGAAAGTTGTGAATTAAGTTTGAGTGTCTAGTATTTACATAATACTTAGTATGAAGGCTGTGCATTTTCACAGAATTTTTCTTCTTTTCTTTTTGTTTTGGTAACAGCATTAGTATGGTGCATCTAAACTATATATTTCACTCAAGGTGATATTTCATTTTACCCTGATTATGCTTATAAAAAAGGCCTAAAAGTTCAAGCTCCTCCTGTTTGACAGATAAACACACCAGGTGGAATGACTCTTGAAACCAGGCCTTCGGTTAATTAAAGAGCTAATACTCCGGCACCCTCTTTACACCTCCTGAGCCTCAGTTCCTTGTCTGTCAAATGCAGCTCCCCTGCCTCCTTCATGAGTAAACCAGAGCTCCAGGGGCTAAGGAATGTGGAAGTGTTTCCTAAAGTGAAGTGGGTAGAAGAAAACATGAGTATATGGGAACGTGTCCATTTGGCTGGCAATGTCACTTTCTTCTTATTTTCCATTAAATTTTTTATTATTTCCTCCCCAGGCTATGTTTTCCACGAATCGTGGGACAGTTGGAGGCTTCTTCCTGGCAGGCCGAAGTATGGTGTGGTGGCCGGTAAGTTTTCTCTGAAATACTGTTTTCTTAGCTACAGTATTCCCTGTAGGAGCACATTTTCTTTTTGGCTTTGTGTGGCTGTGATTCTTCCTTTCTCTCTTAGATCCCTGATAACGGATCTCCTGCTCACTAGAGCTCTCGGGCATCCTTAATCTCTGTGGGATGGGAGTAGTCTTTAAGGAAGCAATGCTTGAAATCCTTCAAGGGATTAATAGAGGAAGACTGCACAAGGTGGGCAATGTGGAGAAACAAAAAGAACACACAGTCTGAGGTGATCTTAGCTGATCACCTGAACTTCCGCTTCTGTATCTATGGAATGGGGATGGTAATATTTACCAAAGTTCTTATGGGGTGGAAACTCAATACACGGTAGTTCTTTTGCTACCTTTTTTCTTCCCCAAGTCCCATGGGGGAGAGAGTTTATCTGACCTACCTTGAAAGCCTAACACAGTGCCTGATAGAAAGGAGGCCCTCAATAAAAACTCACTGCGTGGATAGAGGAAGGTCCCCCTTCCATTTCCAATTAGTTTTCTTCATCTCTTGCGGAATTGTGTCTTTTGTTTAAGACTGATATCCCCTGACACTTATTCATGGGCAGAGCAATCCCAATCAAAGAACATGTGCTTGGGTGGAAGGGCAATTGGAGGTCCCTTTATTATATCAGCACAGGGCTTGGCTGATACATGAGTTCAACCCAGTGACCCTCTCAACCCAGAGTTCTCTCTTAAGGAAACAAGTAGTTGACCAAAGTGACCAAATTGCATAGCTCCGTGGCCTTAAGATACAAACAAGACTGACTGGTTAAAGATGTGGCTGTCAAGTGCTCATCCAGCCTCATCCATGTATTTTGCAGCTGGTTCCCTGTCCCCCAAATCCTCATTATGATGAGAAACTCATATTTCCTTATGTAAAATTTCTAGGGTAGTTTTACTAGGGTTAAGACCTCAGTTTCCATCCTTAGGAGATAGGTATTTTGGGTTAGGCTCTGGAACACCTCACATCTTAACTAGTGATGATGTCTGTCTTCCTGATAGCACTCAGATGTGGGTCTGGGCTGAGCAAGGGTAGAAGGAGAAGTCAGCCCCACCCAAAGCAGGTAGGGTTCAGTGGTTCATGTGGAATTTCCTGTGGGTGTGTTGTTTTCCTTACTCATCTCTCGGCATTGGATTAAGCTAAACAACAGAGAAACATGGCATCATTCTTCTTTTGTGCAGAATTCACTGCTTCCTCCAAAGACATGGTATGGTTGTTCTTTTGTGCAGAATTCACTGCTTCCTTCATGCAACTGACTTTACTTCCTGCAACAAATTTCTATCTAAAGTTTCATGTGCTTTCATGAATAGTTTCTAAACCTGTCCAGGAATCAGGATCTCCTAAGGATGGAAGCTGAGATCTTAACCCTGGTCATCTACCCTAGAAATTTTACATGAGGGAATATGAGTTTGCCATTGTAGTGAGGATTTGGGGGAGAGGAAACTAGATGCAAACTGCGTGGATGAGGCTGGATGAGCCTGGGTGCGCTTTCTAAAAATCCAGATTTCTTGGCCACATTGCAGACCTACTAAATTAAAACAAATAAACAAAAAAAACACCCAAAAAATTTTTCGAGGGGGCCCCAGGAAACTGCATTTGAAAAAAAGCTTCCCAGATGCTGTTGATAATGTTTCAGGGCAGGTCCTTGAAGGGGGGGTGGGATGGGGCTCACTCAGTTTGTGAGTCCTTACCACACACATAAGAATACAGGCAAAACTCAAAGTAGACATACAGAGAGAAATTTTTAAAATACTTCCAAACTATTTACATATGGGGTAAGTAGAGGGAGAGAAAAAGAAGAAAATTTACTGGTGGGCATGTGGCTGTATGTTATCTGTCCTATCTGTAGATGACATCAGCTGAATAGAGAACAGTGCAAACCAGAAGCCAGCCAAAATGTGAGAGAGAGCCGGCCAGCCTGCGTCCTGTCTTTTAAAATCCACATGGCAACTCAGCTGCTGCCCCTAGTTCCCAGAAGCCCCTTTCAGGAAGTCAGAGGTGGAGTCCTCTGATTTGGCTATGGCATCATCTCTGACTCAGAAGTTGTTCCTCTTAAAATGATGAGGCCAGTCTGATGACACAAATTTATCTAGACTCTTACCAATCTGGTCAGACTTACTGAAAATATCCCCATTTGTTAGGGAGTCTTGAATAGGGAAACAGTGGCATTCCCATCTCTGAGGGAAAATTCTGTGGTAGAACAAGCATGAACTATGAAATCAGCACATCTCACCTGCCACATCTTCTAGGTGTGTGACCTCAGGAAAGGCAATGAACTTCCCTTAGCTTCAATTCCTACCTCTATAAAAAAAGGTTATCTACTTCGGAGGATTCCTGACAGGACTAAATGAGATGGTGGCAATGCTTTTCTTTCTTTGGTATAGCACCGTATGCTACCTGGTATGTCTTACGATCATTGGCATCTTAGATGTGACCAAGTATGATTATTATATTCTAAAATCGTGATTTTTTAAAATTATTTTCCCTACAAGGCTCTGCAGAAATTCCCTAGGAGCTTCCCTTCTCTTCCTTCCCAGCTATACAACTTTAAAAATATTTTATGTAAGGGGACACTGCTATGATTTTGTTCGAGAGCAAGGTTTTGCTAACTTACAAAGTTAAAAACGTCTAATTTAGAAGAAAAATGAGCGTGGTGATTTCCATTCTGAAATTTAAAATAGTTTAAAACCACTAAAGGGCCAGTTGAAAGAAGGAGTTGAAGGAGCAACAGTATGCAAGAAATAGCAAATCTCTCTCCCAAATTCAAATTGGTTTAAAAGACATTGAAACTATTCCTTTCAATTTCTTTTTGTAATGAAACAAAAAGTTAGTTTGAGCTTGTCATCAGTCTGTAAGTTCATAACCTGAATATCAGTTCTCCAAGGAGCTGGCTCAAGAGCAGCGCAGGGTCTCTCCGGGGCTGACATCTCTCTCAACCTGCTGGCTGTGGCAGATGTCCTTCAGGGGAACCCCTTGTCCCCTCCATCCTTCTTTAGCTCTGTTGCTCTGTGCGACAGGAGGCCAGTACAGAGATGATTTAGAGTTCTAGGGGACGTCAGGATGAGATTACTTGAATTGATGTTGGATTGATACACCTGAGGTCTGAAGAGCTTGGGTAGTTATCCAGGAGAGGAGGAGGAAATTAGACCTTGTAAAGTGTGAAAGGACATTGGACAGAGGCATCTAAGGGTGGGGGAGGGCGGCATTCCTGTGAACTTAGGGGACTTGGAAATGAATGACCGTGAATTGTAACAGGTGAAGATTCAGAAGCTCTGGAAAAAGCCTGTTTCTAAAAAGTTAATGAGGCGGAAAGAAATAATTTGAGCCTTGGCTCGGGGAAAGAAGTGAGGGACGGCTGGAGACGAGGGGCCAGGTCTGCAGAGATGGATTAGAGACACCAGTGTATACAAGGAACCAGGCAGGAACATCTCCAGGAACCTGCGTCATGGATGAGGCAAGCCAAGCCAGCTGAATAACATGAAACTATATATACTTACCTGTGTGGTAACCCAGGACTTCCTTTTGCTGTGGCCCTGTGGTTTAGTGTCTTTATCAATAATTGTCTGTTTGCTCTGTTGTAATTATTATTTGAAGATGTAGAAGGTATGAAAGCAGGAAAGTGAACTCTGAAGGGGGAATTCTTCACTCCTTGCATAATGTTTGAGGAGTTTGCCCCAGGTATGAGCACCTGCTCCATAGGGTTGCAGGGTACAATAAATGGTCTGAGCCAACTCTTCAGTAACCCTCTTCAACTCAGAAGTAAGCATTCCAAAGGGGGCGGGGTTCTCACCAGGAGCCAAAGAATTTGGCCTGTCCTAGCTTTGTGACTTTGGGAAAATCATTAACATCTCTGAGTCTCAGAGTCTCCTCTGTAGTGAGAGACAATTAGATTGAGGCTCTCAAAGGCCCTTCCAGGACAAAAATTCTCAGATTTCATTCCATAGAAGAGTGAACAAGGAAGGAGGAAATTGGGGGACATGCTAGCCAGTTAATTATCAGTGAAAAGGAATCATTGTGTGTCTCTCCATAGTCACAGTTTCTTTCCTTTCTTTTTACTAGAGCACCACCAGAGAGAAGTATATCACAGTGGTTTAGGGCAGCGATTGAAAAACTCAGTAAAGAACCAGATAGTAAATATTTTTGGAAGCTATATGGTCTCTGTTAAAACTACTCATTTCTGTTATTGTAGCATAAAAGCTACATGGACATACCATGGACAGTATATAAATGGGTGGGTATGGCCATGTTCCAATAAAACTTTATTTTCACAAACACATGGAGGACCAGATTTGACCTTTAGGCTCAAATTTCTTGATCCATCTTTTTCAGGTCTGTCTCTGGAGTCAGGCATCTTGGGTTTGAAGTCAACCTCTGTCCCTTACTAGCTGTATGACCCTGAATGAGTTACTAAGCATCACTGTGCCTTGCACTTATTATCTCTATAGTGGGGATAACAACACCTACTCAAGGTAGTTGTGAGAACACGGACAGTCTCAGAACAGTGCCTGACACACAGTAAACTCTCAGAGTTAGCTCTTAATCTTCTATTTTCAATGGGAAATGTTTGAAGGGTTTTCATGTCACCTATCCGATTGGATCCTTAGTGAGTTAGCAACAATGGTGATTAATCTGTTGAGTTGCCCAAGCTCATAGAAGATAAGACTTTCTTTACTGGTTATGTAGCTATCTTTCTCTTTATCCTTTGAGATGGAAATTTATGAGGTTGATAGGTATGGTCTAAAGGTTATCTGACTGTCATTTCATTTAGCAATGACCGGAGACCCCAATGGACATTTTCCTTGAGGAAAAACTTTCTTGAGTAAAATATACCTGATTTTATCTTTAAGTCTCTAAAAACTAATGATCAATCAGATCAAAGTTCAGTCACTTAGGATGCTACCAGAGTGGCCAGTGGGAGTCCTGGGAGATCTGGCAGGCCTAAGACCTATGTGGGAACTCATGAGTGAGAGAGGAAGAAAGGGAACCAGGTGAGTGGACACAGGAGAGGCCGAGAGCTCACCAAGACAGCAAGGTCCAGAAAGAAGTGAGACAGAGGACAGACAAGTAAAATTGGCCTTCAAAAGTCTGAGTAGAAGTGGCCTCAAGACCAGGTGGTCTTCTCTGTGTGCTTTCATTTATTCTAAGGATTGAGCCTACATTTTTTGTAATCTTTGAAAAAAAAAAATCTCTCCCAATAACTAGTCCAAAGTCTTATATCTAGTACTGGACAAATATTTGCCAAATTAAAGAAATAGAAGGGAAGAAGGTGACATGCCCCTGAACCTCATGTTGGTTCCTTTGGTTGATGTCTCCTGAGATCTTGTCTGCATTCTGTAGTGACCACACACAGGCAGAGCTGAGAATTGAGGAGGTGAGCAGGGTGCTGGGGCTGAGGCAAACCCTGCATCCGGAAGTATTCCAAATTTCTATTCCCAGCTACAGAAAATATTTTTTCACTTTGGGCATTTTTGAGAGGTTCATGGTAGTAAAACTAGGAAAGCAAGCCTATTCCTGGTAAGAGTGCCCACTTTTAGCCCACATGGGAGCGGTAGGTGAAATTGAGTGGCCATGCTTCCTCACACTCTTAAACATTTGGTTTTCTTGAACTTGAGTCAAATATTTGCAAACTTGGCAGTTCCCACAGATATGTATCTCCTTCGAGGTGACAGTTTTCTTCTTAGCGTGCCAGCTGTTACCTTGCACTTGAAAGACCTGTTCTCTCTTCTCCTCTTCCTCCTCCACCACCACTGCTTCCTTTTCCTCTTCTCTTCCACCTACTTCTCTTTCACTTCCTCTGCTCTCCCTGTCTCTACCTCTTATAAAGAATGGCCATTTCCTTCCATTCTTCATGATTTGTCTCCTCCGAGGAGTTTCTCTCATTAATGCACAGCCGCGTACCTCTCCATGTGCTCTCTGTGTTCCTTGGCCTGTGTTGACTGGTGTGCAGCCAAGTTCCTGCCATTGAGTTCATAACTAAGCTCCTGCCTTCTCCTTTCCCTTTGGCTACCTACCCAGCATTTTTCTAACACATTGGCACTTCCAAAGGTAAAGGAAAAAGTAAATTAGAATAAATATTTCTAGCTGGTCAGGCTCAGAGAGTGCCGAAAATATCAACTAAGATGAAGTCTTTGAATCATTCATGTGAGAAACATCTGGGTTTTCCCTGTCTACAACTGACATGGTACACTTCAAGTTGGAGACAGCTGTATGTTTCTTCTGGAGTAAAATTACTATAGAGGTGATATTAGAGTTGGGATGTTAAGAGCATTTGGTTCTGGAGCCAGGCAGTCTTGGTGTCAAGCCCAGAGCCACCCATTCCTACCTTTGTGGTCTTGGGCAAATTACTAAACTCTTTGTGTCTCAATTTCCTTAAGTGCAAACTTGAGTTCATAGGACCTACCTTATAGTGGTTGTGAGGATTAAATTACTTAATACATGTCAACCTCTTAGAACAGTATATAGTAAGTGCCACACAAGCTGACTATTTTTATCATTATTATTGCCTCTCATCTCTAGATCCTCCATATACTATGAATTCAATCATTTATCCACTGTTAATCTTTCATTCTATATCTACATGTTGATTACTAATATGGTAATCATATTGTGTGTTCACACAAATCATATCTGTTCACACATTCAGATTTGTATGGAAGGTGCTGGCATATATTAGTGTTTATATGGATGTGTATGTGACAGACATTCTTACAAAATATATCTAAAGTTATAAATAGTGGTACGTATTAGGAAGAAAATGTATTTGAGTCAAGTGTGGTAGGAAAATAGAGCGGTCTTTCTCAACCTACATAATAGGGTCAGGGAAAGCCTTGCTAAGGATCGGGCTTTTAGGCTGAGACCTGAGTATCTAGAAGGAGCCAACTACTTAAAGATTGGGGAAAATGTAGTCCAAGCAGAAGGAACAGAATATTCAAAAGTCAGATGTGGAGGGGAGTTTGGGATACTTGGGGGACTGAACAGGAGCCAATGTAGGGGAGAATCATTCCATCAAGTCCTTTGGGTGAGGGACCCTGAGATTTTGATGATCCCAAGGATGAACCCACCTTGGGAGGGCTGATCACCAACCTTCTTGACCTGTTGATGCCAACAGAAGACCTCACTCGTCTTTTGAGCAAGGAGCATATGGGAAAATGCCAGCTTTGGATATGGTTTTCTGATTTCCTACCCTTTTGGTTCTTGGGTCAAGGAGAGAGATTTGTGTGAAAGGAAGATAATGAGTGAAAAGCAACCATTGTTCATGAGGAAAGCGAGCTCATGTAGACTCAACAGAGATTATGAAGATTCTGGAGCAAGTCCTGTGTCCACATATTTACCAGAGTCTCAGAAATAAAATATTGTGAATATCTGAATTTCATCTTGTCTTCTTTCCCAACCCAGGAAGTGTGATCCCTGAAAGATGCAACAACTGAAGATTAAGCCTTTCCAGATTTCCCCTATGAAAAGATACCTTACTAGGGAATCAATCAAGATGCCAATTGGGATTAAAGACCAGTCCCTAGGGGTAAGGGAGGATACAGATGTTCAAATGCTGTTTTTGAATTACTAGTGAGCTAGGTAGGAAACCTGCCCTTCGGGGATGCTCAGAAAGGAATGCCCAGGGAAGAAGGAGAAAGTCAGCACAGTGCTGTGAGCAGCCCCTCTGCCCCTCGGCCGTCAGTCACATTGGATTGTGGGACCTCCGGCAAATCATGTTACTGGTCCTCAGTCTTCTCAGACATGGGAAGGTCTCTAGACCTCTCTAGCCCCATCTAGAAGATGACAATCACAGACAGCTGTGAGCATTAAATAAGAGAAAGTAAATGAGGTGCCTGCCCTCACTTTTGACCTAGAGGAGGAACTGTAATGTTACTCGTTCTCTCTCCCTTTCTTATCCTCCCAGGATGGGACTCTCAAAGTGTGTTACCCAGGTCAGCATTCAAAAGTCAAACCCTGGAGGAATTGAGGCAAAAAAAATTTAAATGATAGAACCACTATATTGTTGAAGCAAACCAAACTGGTTTTACCAGGACTCTAAACTGCAACAAGAGGAAATCTGTTCATGTTAAATGGTCCAGATAATTTAGAGGCAGGTTTTCTGACAGTGACAAAATTAAAGGGACTTGCTTAGTCCTCACCTCTGCCACAGCCCATGAGTGGCAGGTTTGAAGGAGGATTTGAAGGCACATGAAGTTAAATCCAGAGGGGAGGCCCACAAGGTAGACTTCTTGTCTCTGACAGCCAGTCTCTGCAGTGGTTCCTTCTGGTCTGAGACCCACTTGGGGACACAGCTGGGGCTGCGAGCAGCAGAAAGCAATGGCCCTGGTGAGATTCAAATCCATGGGCACTGAGGGTCAGACACATAAAAAAGAAGCTTAGCCTGGAGATTCGAGGGTGGGTGTAATTCTTGTCTTTAGACTGGGAGACTAACTGTTGGGGGAAAGACTTGGCTTTTTCTGTATCGTTCCGGAGGCCAGAAGTAGGGTCAATGGGGATATTTCAGCTCAAGTTAAAGAAGGACTTTTTCATCATTAGCGTAATTCCACTATGAATTCATGTGCCTGTGAGGTGGGAAGGTCTCTAGATCTTCCCATGTATCCAGAAGCTGGCCTTCTCTTGTGAGGTGTTACAGAGGGCATTCAGCTGAGACATCAGTGGGTCCGAATATCTCTGGAAGATTCTATAAATTCTCCATGTATTTCTCCTCCTGTCAACATTCTAGGATAGGAAATTAGGCAATAAAATGTGATTGTGAATACCCTAAAGTCAAAGGAAAACAGTCTTTTTGTCTTTTGTGGTACAACATGTTATTCCTTAATTACCTTGCTATCAAAACTGTAGGTCTTGGTCAGACCAAGCTCATCTTGCACAGTCACAGTGAAACCATCTAAGTAAGTTTGAGCCCCCTCATCAGGGGATGAGAATGACTTGGAAAGAAATTACCAGGAAGCAAGATAAAACTGGGGAAATTTTAGATGAGGTCTAAAATTCTGAACACTGAAGGAACTTGGGGGGAAATGACAGGGAAGGACATGCTAATTTGTGTCACTGGGTCACTCCCCACATGGGGCATGATTCCCAGATGAATGTATGTGTGAAGGTGGGGGAGGAGTAGGCTGACGGAGTGTTTGGGGAAGCAGAGTAATGAAAGCATTGCTAGTGAGCTCGTGAGAGCAAGTGTGGTGTGCAGGCCTGGCAGGGAGTGGAGGGAATAATGCACCAGTGTCTGTTATTGTTATAGGACAGGGAGAGGGGCAGCCCAAACCCCGCAAACCTGCCTATTCTAAATGGGTTCTGCCATTCGCCGCATCAACACAAAACATATGACACTTTAATGGGAAGGAACTTTAATAAAAACTAGGAAACAATACAGGTAAGGCAAAGAGTCTAGTTTCTAAATGAAGCACCCAAAGTTACCCGTCCCCTCGTGGGTAAAAGTCCATCCATATGGGATCGGCCCAGAGCAAGGCCCCAAAGCCTGCCCCAAGTCTAAAGCATCTTCCAGTGGGGACCCACAGAAAAGAGTCAGAAACAACCAGACAAGCCCGGAAGGAAAAGAGCAAAATCAACATCAAGATAAAAGCTGCCATTGTCACCTCCCCATGGGTCTCACCCACATCTGTGTCACCCCGTCCACGACCAAAAGACAAGCGCAGCTTCTTCACGTGTCTCTAGGCTCCACGCGCCTCCTCCAGGTCTCCTGGCTCCATCCTGCTCCTTCCTTCCTCAGTCTCTTCTGCAGCTTCTCCTCTTTCTGCTCAGCTCCACCCTCCCTTGGGTGGGGCAGGGAACCTCCCCCTTTCCTGGGGACCACCCAGTTACATTATGAGTCCACTTGGGCTGCCATCACAAACACCTCAGACTCGGGAGTTAAACAACAGAGATTTAATTTCTCACAGTTCTAGAGGTTGGAAACCCATGATCAAGGTGTCAGGGTTCTTTTCCAGTGAGACTTTTCTACCTGGTTTGTGGATGGTTGCCTTTTCACTGTGTAGACACTTGGCCTCTTCTCTGTGTGCTTGGGGATATGGGGAAGGGGTGCGGAGGTTGGGGAGAGTGAGAGAGAAAGAGAGATAAAGAGTGTATTTTCTTGTAAGGACCAGTCCTAAAAGATTAGGGCACCATCCCTATGACCTCATTTACCCTTAATTACCTCCCTAAAGGTATCTGTTCTCCAAATACAATCAGCATATAAAATTTGGGGGATGAGGAGACACAATTCAGTGACCAACATAGCTCTTGTGAATTGTCTTCAACGGTGTCCTCTTGGAAGAAAGAAAGGGCAAAAAAGGGCTCTGAGGGCCAGCTGATTGCCAATCATTACTGACCCATAATCTCATTTGATTTCTGCAAAACCCTGTCACAAGAGAAAATTGAAACTTGTAGATCTTAGAATCAGGATTGCCCAGATAATGAGAGGTTAGGAAAGCATTCCAACTCTTAATTTAATTAATTTGTTTTCTTACATCTTTGTTGATTTTGGGATAGTATTTTGTTTCTCCCCTCAGGTGTAGTCCCAATAGTGCTCCCACAGCCATTTCATCCATGATCCATCACCACAGTCCCTTGTGCTCTTCCCTCCCCTCAAACTCTTAATTTTTAAACTCTTGTTATTTTCTCAATAGAGGGAATTTAACTGAGAATCTTGCTAAATTCCTAGGACTACACCTTTAAACCCTGGAGGGTCCTTGAATAAGGAAGTGATATGATGTGATCAGGGTTGTGCTTTAGATAGGTAACTGTCCACCTGGCTGGAGAGTGACTGGAGATCATTAGAAGCCTGTTGCTATGGTGGTGCTGCGAGAAAAAGACAGCCTGCATCAGGGTGATATAAAAAGTATGAGATACCCATGATGCTATGAAGGCAGAGTCAGGGTTCTGGTAAATGAGAGCAGGTCATGGGGCAAAGGGAGGGAGTTCAGGATGAGGCCAAGGTGAGCGACTGGGAAAAATATTAGTACCCTTGACAGAATGAGCAGAACTTGGGCCCAGAAATTCTTGTATCCTCAAAACTTTCCTGGACCCCGTTTTATCCCTTCTCAGAAGGTGAGGCAGGAACTTGAGACAGTGCAAGACTGCTTTAAGTCCAATGTCCCCCTTA